>NC_142948.1:39234513-39252013 GCF_046866305.1 Octopus bimaculoides | reverse complement strand
ATCAAAATAAGCAACAAGGATATTCAAAGTTAATGCAGTATATATATGTACATATATGTATATATATATATGTGTGTATGTGTGTATATATATATATATATATATATATATATATATACATATATACATATACATATACATATACACACATGACATGTATTTGTGCATATATATCTATATATACATTTATATATATACACACATATGTATACACATATACATGTGTGTGTGTATATGTGTGTGTATGTATATATATATATATATATATATATATATATATATATATATATATATATGTATGTATGTATATATATGTATTTATAAATTGAGGATATAATCATTAAAATGATTATATTAATGACTAACGTATTAAAAAAAACACCATATCAGTAAAATTAATTTTAACTATATAATTATGATCACAATTATATTTTCATTATTACATACTTAAAGATTAATTTAATTTATATATATATATATATATATATATATGTATATATGCACGTATGTATATATATTAATTAGATAACTACATGCAGATCAACAAAAAAATATAATAAACATGTCAAAACATAAAAAAATATATGTAAGAAACAAAGGGTAAAAGAAGGGAAAATGACCCTTTTTTTGTCTCTAATTTTTAGTTATTTTTTCTTTGTTCGTTAGATAATTTGTTTTTTGCTCTTCTTGTTTTTGTTCTTCCTTCCATTTTTATATTTTTGTGCTTTTTTTTTTGTTTTCATTTATTGTTAATGAAGATGTTAGGATATTTTATATCTGTACTTACATTCTTTACAAGTGGGAAATTCCGAGGACCATTTACCAAAGAGGCATTGCACTTTTGGTATTCCATTGACGACAAAGCCACGATGACATTTTATGACAGCGATGCTTAGATGCTCCACCGGTCTATCGTAAACGACCAGTTGTTTGCCATTTACTTGAATGTTGCAACCAGGTACCTCCTTCACCTGACATTGCTCTAGGGAGGGGGTAGAGAGAGAGAGAGGTTGCATGGTGGGGGGGAGAAAAATAAAGAAAAAAGTAAAAGATTAACATCAAAGTAGATCAACAATAAGTAAAGATATGGGTGGTGGTGGTGGGGGTGCTCATTATTATTATTATTATTATTATTATTATTATTAAGTTAGGTTTATTTGATGAAGGTGGAGTTAAAAATCCAGAGAATTAAACAATGAAATTTATTTTTACAGAAGTTTTTTCTTTTATTTTTCATTTCTTGTTTTTTTTTGTTTTGTTTTTGTTTTTTCTTTCTCCATATCTGATTACTGAAAATTTTAGAACATTTCATACATGTAAGTGAATAATTTTAGCAGTATTACTGTTGTTGTTGCTATTTTTGTTGTTATTGGTGGTGGTGGGGGAGGGGGGTGGAAATAGTATTGTTGTTGATGTTGCTGCTGTTATTAGTGGTGATGGTGGCAGTGTTGTTGCTAATGCTTATACAATTCAAAAAACATTGTCTGAAATTACAGAGCTTTGAATTCTTTGTGAGAAAAGTAATAATAATAATAATAATAATAATAATAATAATTATAACAAAATTTACAACAAATAGCAAAAAAAGAAGACATAGAAAAAGTAATTAAGAAACTTACTCGGTTCACATGATGGTAAAGCAGAGCACCAGAAACCTCCGGAACATTTAATTTTACTGGAACCAATGAGTTGGTAACCATCATCGCAACTTATGTGTAGAAACATATCATGCTTCACAAATGAAGTGGTTTTTTCATTGATATACCTCTCTTTACCATTCTTCACTTTTTCAACCAAACAACTCTCTGGAAAAGAGATAAAGAAGTAAATAGATAAATGAAAAGAAAGACGCCCCCTAGTGGCAAAGTGGCGAGAGGTTTGCCTCTCAACTACATGGCTTCAGGTTCAATCCCACTGTCTGGCAGCTTGCATAAGTGTCTTCTGCTATAGCCCTGAACTGATTAAATCTTTGTGAATGAATTTGGCTGAAGGAAACTGAAAGAAGCCTTTTGAGAAGATATGTTAAGCTAAGTGAAACCGTAGTCGTGGTTGTGGCCTGTACTAGTTAGACATAAAAGGTATCCAGTACACTCTGTGGAGTGGTTGGCATTAGGAATGGCATCCACCCTTAGAAACCAAGCCAAACCATACTGGGGCCTGGTGCTGCTCTCTGGCCTACCAGCTCCAGTCAAACTGTCTAACCCATGTCAGCAGGGAAAAACAGATGCTAAATGATGATGATAATGATGATGATGATGATGATGATGGTGCATATGTGTGTGTGTGTGTGTGTGTGCCTATAGTGCCAAAACAGGTCAAACATCCAGTTAGTCAAATTATCATTGTCCAAACAGCTGCCCCCAATTGTCTTCTTTCAACTCATGTAGTTGTGGGCAAAACACAGAACGCCTCCTTGGCTCTCTCTCACTTGACCCAGAGAAATGTCCAGGATGTGACAGCAACCGTTTCTTCCAGCTCTCAACCAATTCTAGCTGTTTGCTGCTCTCCTGACATATTATAACATTCTAAAGTAGTATGTTGTCAACTTAATGTGACAGCCCCATAAAAGGGAAGAATGCTACTGTTATTTAGCCCTAGTCACCATTAAGTTGACAACATACTATCACTTTGTCATGCTGCTACTGCATAAATCTCTCCGAGAGATTTAGAAATATATTATTTTTATTCTATATTTTATAAGATATCATATTTTAACTGTTATATAACATTTCAATACAACAAGAATGCCATTTGGTAAAATCATTGCTGAATAATATTTCACTTGCAAAAGTCTCTTACATTTTCTCATGTTTCTCTATTTTGTGATAAGAACTAACAAATTCTTGATCTGTTCTGTTTGCTAATATGTTATTGATTCCTCAGAACAATTCCTCCAGTTGACATCATGAAAGTTTATAAACTTGAGCATTTCAGCAGAAATATGGGAAGAAAAAAGTTAAGGAATAAAATTATTAAAATACAACTTACTTGGTGTACATTCTGGAAAATCTCCTGTCCAGTTTCCATAGAGACACTTTAAATTAGAAGGTCCAGACAACTCATGCCCGACCTTACAGCTGATATTAACACTCAGTCCGTGAAGCACAGGATGACTCCATTCCGTCAAAACTGCATTCTGCTCTACAATTTGTGTGATTCCATTCTCTACAGTATATGCATTGCAGCTTTCTGTGGCAGGAAGAAAGAGAGAGAAGAGGAAAGAAAGAGATAGACTTAAATATATTCAGATGGATGGATGGATGGATGGGTCGGTGGGAGGGACTGTGAATAGAGGGACTGTCAATCAAGTGGTGGATGAATAACAATGTTTGTAGAGTACTTCAAGTGCACGCGGTAAAAAAATATTCACACACACATATTATATTACAAATATTTTCTGTTTATATATGTCTGTGTATACTCACACGCACACACACACACACACAAACGCACACATATACAAACATGTGTGTGCGTGTGTGTGTGTGTGTTTCCATGTATGTATGTGTGTGTGCATGTTGCATGTGTGTATGTTTGTATGTATGTGTGTGGATGTGTGTATGTTTGTATGTATGTGTGTGCATGTGTGTATGTTTGTATGTATGTGTGTGCATGTGTATGTGTGTGTGTGTGTGTGTGTGTGTGTGTGTACATGTGTGTGTTTGTGTGTGTTCCATAAAGTAATATTTCAACAGATAGAAATCAATAAAATAAATGTTGAACTCATTGCAACTTGTACACGACCCACATGATGAACAAAATCCCTGACTGACATTGGGTCCCAGCATAGCCACCACCCAATGGCTGAAATACTATGATATAGGAATAAAAGAACAGAAGAATAGAAGAATAACAATCTCTTACGTGGGTAACATGTTGGAAAGCGCTGTGACCATTTGCCTGACACACACATGACTTTAGCTCGATCCGTTGTACTGAAACCTTTCATACAAGATATTTCCACATATTGTTTGTGAGGCACCTGCAAAGGCTTCGGGTCAAGCATGTTGAAATCAACAACACTGTCATTGTAACTCACTTGACCATTTAATACGGCATTGGCTGAGCAGTTCGCTGTTAAAATAAATAATTAAAATCATTAGAATTAACAAGTTGCTGAACCTCCAGCTTACTAATTAGGGTAAAATAGTTTAGCTCTAAGAAATACAGAGCTCAAGTGAATAATAAATAGACAAATGATGGACAAATAATTGTGGATGGCAGATGTTTGTTTGTGTGAGATGTTGCATATTCATGTTTGGGTTGCAGGATGAGGGTGACCCTTTACAGCTGTTTTGGGGATGCAGTGATTGGTTGGTGCTGTAATGCATATCATACCGACATATAGAATGAGATAATAAATATACACAACCTGTGAGCAAAGAAATCATCAACCATGCTTTATGTAAGTGGATAATATTTTTGCCTGTTTGTTGTGTGTGATTATTATGCCAGACTCCTGTCCCCTTCTAGCTGACTTACCAACCCACCCAGTCACCGTTTCTCTTCCCCAGCATGGCCACAGGCCAGTGACTCAAACAAATAGAATAATACAAAGGTAAATATTCATTGATGAAAAATGGTAAAACATCTTACCTGGAACACAAGAAGGGAAAGGGTACGTCCATTCTCCATAATAGCACTTTATCATACTTGCAGCGTTCTCTCTTGGAAGTCGGTAACCATTGTTACAGAGAATCAAGACTTGTTGAGAATGAACTGCGGTTGTTATTTCATTTCCCTCTTCGTCAACAACCTCTCCATTTTCGACTGCTTCTGTATCACAACTGGCTGAGTGGATCAGAAATTTACAATGAAAAAAGATGATGGCACAAGTTTACATAATAAATGTAGATAAATATAAAACATTTAGGGGCTGGCATGGCTGAGTGGTCAGAAGCTTGCTTCTCAACACCTTCAGCTTGTGTCTTCTACAATATTCTTAGTTCAACCAAAGCCTTGTGAGTGGATTTGGTAGATGGAAACTAAAAGAACTCTGTTGTGTATGTGTGTGTGTTGTGTGTGTCTGTTTTGTGTGTGTGTGTTTTGTGTGTGTGTGTGTGTGTATGTGTATGGCTACCTGTTTGAATGGACCCTACAGCAATTTTTTAAACTCCAATATATATATGTTGCTATACACCACTGGTCACAATGTTCTTGGAGTTAAATGCTTGCGTAATATGCTTTAGCTTCCTCAGAACCATTTAAAAATTGTGTATAAATACTTTTGGTCACTGTGAACCACAATGTTTCACGTAACGTATTAATGAAAATCAGAAATAGCATTAATTACCTGGATGACATTCTGGGAAATTGTCACTCCAGTTTCCAAACTTGCAGGTGAGAATGTCGCTTCCTTGTAATTTGAAACCCTCTAAACACTCAACTGATATGACATGACTGTGTGACACTAAACCATCGGATAATGTTGAACAGACGTTTATTAATTTCTGTTCCAGATATTTTACCATTCCATGAAGAACTGTCTGGGCATGACAACTTCCTGAAATTTTGCAGAGGAAAGAAAAAGAAAAGAAAAATGTATACTTTTGTAGATTCATCATCATCATAACCATTATTAGCATCATCATCATTATAGTCGTCATCGTCATTGTCATCACCATCATTATCACCTCCATCACCATCACTGTCTTTGTCATCATCATCATCATTTCTGTCATCATTATCATCATCATCATCGTCAATATCATCATCATCATCATCATCACCATTATTGTTGTCATTGTCATTATTGTCATCATTATCATCATCAATGTCATTGCCATCATCATCATCATCATCATCATCATCATATTCAATAGTTTTAACATTTTTATTTCCATACTGGCTTCAGTTTGTTGGTTTAGTAGGATCAGATGAGCCAGAGAGATGCATCATGTTCCAAAGTTTATCTTCCTCAAGGTTCCTGTTGCTGGATGCCCTTCCTAACAGCAACCACTTTGTAGAATGCACTGAATGGATTTCTTTCCAATGGGACCAGCAACTTATACAAGACAAAATAGGGTAATGGGGCCGTTGTAAGTGAAGAGGAGGAAGAGAGAGGGGTGTGAGGATCCTAGATGAGGTTATGAGAGAGTCAGAGGATAGAGTACAATGAGGGGAACAGACATATAGTTGAGAGACAAGAGTAGGGGGAGAGTAACAGATGCCATTGAGGAAAAGAGTATGATGGACTGGGTGCATTTCTTTTTTTTCATACCACAGGCACCAGTAAGGTCTCTGTGCAGCTTGCAAGACTATGAACCTCAATTGAGGTTCACAGTTTATGCTAGGAGAATAAGGAGTAGAGAATGATAAGGTATGAAAGAAAAGGGCCAGAGCAGAAGGGGGCTTTTCTTGCTGTAGAGGGGCTACAGTGGTGACTTACATTTTAGAAGCAAGATGGTGGTTGGTGGGTGGAATATTAAAAGAAATAAATGGAAACCGAAATGACTTACTTGGAACACAAGTAGGAAAGTTTTGTGACCAATGTCCATAAGAACACGTCACTTTGGTGGATCCAATGTTGACATATCCAGGTTTACAGGTGATATACACACTTGAGCGGTGTTCAATATTGGTCTCTTTCTGGAGTTCTTTGCCAAAATATAGAACTTCTCCTTGAGCAACTAACTGACTGGAACAGAATTCTGCAGAAGAAATATTAAAATAAGAAATGAAAATATTTTGTTTACCATTAATGAACTATAAATTAATAAAGCATTTTTTTTTGGCATTTTTTAAATTCTTTTATTCCATTATTCCATTATTCTATGATTTGCTTCAGTCAGTGAGATGTGGCCAGGCTGCAGCATTGCCTTGAAGGGTTTAGTCAAAACAAATCAACCCCAGTACTTCCATTTTTACAAGCCTCGTACTCATTTTATTGGCATAGTTTTACTGAACTACATGGACATAAACAAACCTACACAGGTTTTCAAGTAGTTGGGGGGAGGGACAAACACAAAGATAATGCATGCACACACACACACACACACACACACACACACACACACACACACACACACACACACACAATGTTCATATCTGTGAAGGCTCATGGCTTAGTGGTTAGGGTATTCTGTTCACAATTGTAAGGTCACGAGTTCAATTCCCAGCAATGTGTTGTGTCCTTTAGCAAGACACTTTATTTCCCATTGCTTCAGTCCACTCAGTTGGCTAAAATGAATTGTACCTGTAATTCAATGGGACCAGCCTTGTTGCATTCTGTGTCATGCTGAATCTCCTTCTGATCTACGTTAAGGGTGCACATGTCTGTGGAGTGCTCAGCCACTTGTACGTTAATTTCTGAAGTGGTTGTTCCATCGACCAGATTAACAGGAACCCTTGTCATCATAACCAATGAAGCCCTGGTTTTTGGGATGAGGCAAATATTGCAACTTTGTGATGACTGAAAAATTCTTATGCGGAACAGAACATTCTTCGGATGAATCTGACATAAATAAATGGTTTTTCTTTGACTGTTGGTCCCATTTAAATCTTCTTTCTCCATGGTCATCAGTTTAGGTGTATTTACTGGCCAAAATATGATATTTAAAAATGAAATGATTAAAACTTACTAGGGAGACATGTAGGGAATTCATCAGACCAAACCCCTTTGGAGCAGGTCAATGCACTTTCACCATGCAGTATGTAATCGGAACCACAGATGACTGTTGCTGTGTGGCTGTCATGGACTTTGGTTTCTGCTGAAATGTCTTGGCCAGAATATAAGACTCTTCCATTTGGAACTTTGTATGGAACACATGGCTCTTGGATGAAGAAGACAAAGAGAAAATGGAAGAAGAAATAAGAGAGAAACATTAATGTTTGGGAAAAATCACTGGATGTGTGATGTGATGTGATGTGATGTGTATACATGTGTTTATGTGTATGTATAGACTTTTGTTAGTTTGTGTCTAAGCCGCACTTATCGGCATAAGAGAATGTATTCTCATCAATGCACCTGATGTTAAAACACCTGGAAGTTATAGACAGGTGAGATAACTCACATCAGGTCTCCTTTCAGGAGTGACAGATGTCAATGTTTCATCACATGTAGAATTGCCAATATTTTACGTTGGTCTGTTATTAATAATGAACCATTTTAAATCATACTTAATGTTCTTATCTTTTAAGTCCCAAATGCATTTACTAAGATTTGTAGAATAACTTTTCATTTATATTCAAATAAATGAGAATGGTTAGGAAATCTAGATTTCCAAATTGTCTTGATGAACCTATGTAATAATACATATGGTCTCCTATTATCACCTTACATTGGTAGACTATATTTTTCCTTAAACAATGATTTTCTAAAGGACAAATAATTTTGTTTTTATAATTAGACAGACATTTATTTACTTGTATTTGGTATTCATGGTTTAAAGAATTTCAACAAGTTCTCTCAGAATTAGGTGCTAAGGTAGGATTATTATTATTATTGTTATAAATAATGTTAAAACCAGGTGTTAATTTATTATCAGAGTCAGAATTACTTTTACTTAAAGATTCAAAATCTAGTTTAGGAAAATTATCATTAATTACACAATTCATAATATCGATTCTACGGATTTTAAGTTGAGATATTTCCATCAACCAAATTCCCTTAGAAGGCATTGATCAACCCAGGGCTATAGTTGAAGACACTTAATCAAGGTGCTGTATGTTGAGATTGAACCCTCAAAACAATGTTTCTGCAAAGTGATCTTCTTAACCAGACAACCATGTCTATATTCATTAAATCCTGAAAAATTTATAAAATTTAATTGTTCTTACCTGGTTCACATGAAGGGAATGAGTGAGACCATTTACCAAATTGACAAGTCAGGTGAGAGAAATCTCTCGATACAGTGTAACCATTCAGACAGCTGACCATTATGGTGTCTTCGTGAGGGATTTTCTTGCTGGACTGGACCACAATTCCTTCGTGGATGAGAATACCATTGTCCACATCGTCAGGCTGACAGTGCACTGCAATTAGATAGAATATGGCCTTGTATTGAGTTTATGGGGAGTAGGGGGTCTATAGGGGGGAAGAATGTGGTCTGGTACATTGGCTGTTAAGTGGGGTGTGGTCTTGTATCAAGTTTATGTGGGGAATGGGGTCTTATATGATGTCTATAGGAAACATGTAGTCATTTATGAAGTCTATAGTGGAATGTGATCTTGTATCAGATTTGGAGGAGAAGAATATGGCTTGATAGAATGGAAGTACATAGCTTAGTGTTGAAGGTGATGGATATGTGAATGTCAGATTGTGGTTTCAATTCCTGGACCAGGCATTGCAGTGTGTTTTTGAGCAAAACACTTCATTTCCCATTACTACAGTCCACTCAGCTGGCAGAATTGAGTAATCCTGTGACAGACTGGCATCCTGTCCAGCAGGAGGGGCAATCTATACACCACAGAATTCGCAAAACCAACTTAAGAGCCCATGACTCAGGAAGAACCTTTCATCCCCTTTTTTTTTTTTTTTAATATGGCATGGGATAAGGTTCGTTAGGGAAGTGTGGCTTTGTATCAAGTTTATTATCGTCATCATTATTTAATGTTCATTTTCCATGCTGGCATGGGTTGGACAGCTTGACAAGAACTGGCAAGGCCAGGGACCTCACCAGGTTCCATTGGCTGTTTTTGCTTGGTTTCTACAGAGGGAATGCCCTTCCTAACACCAACCACTTCCCAAGTGTACTGAGTGCCCTTTACATGGCACCAGCACTCACACCAATGATCTTTATGTGGCACCTTGGTTTTAGGATGCCGATTTTGTTGTACAAGAGGAAAATAAGGCTAATCTGATTTATGTGAGACTAACCTCTTTAAGGCATCCTTCCCTTTTATATACAGTTGAGTGTGATTCAAGAAAGATTAGATTGCTATTTCTCTCACGATGATCAACATAGAAACTCTTTCATTCGTTCAACTGTTAGTAATTCTGTAAAAACTGATATAATTTGAACAGAGAACAGAGAGAGGAAGAGAGAGAGAGAGAGAGAGAGAGAGAGAGAGAGAGAGGAAGAGAGAGAGAGAGGAAGAGAGAGAGAGGAAGAGAGATAGAGAGAGAGAGAGGAAGAGAGAGAGAGAGAGAGAGAGAGAGAGATCATGGCTAAATACTTTTAAACATTTTTGCTTGTTCTATGTATTATTGTATAGAATGAGCACAAGGCAAGAGACGTATCATATTGCAATAGGAGATCAGGCAGATGATACTTTTTATGTGTGTGTGTGTGTGTGTATATATATACGCACACATACACACACACACACATATATATATATACAAAGGCGTCGAGCTGGCAGAGTGGTTAGCACGCCGAGCGAAATGCTTAGCGGTATTTCGTCTGCCGCTACGTTCTGAGTTCAAATTCCGCCGAGGTTGACTTTGCCTTTCATCCTTTCGGGGTCGATTAAATAAGTACCAGTTACGCACTGGGGTCGATATAATCGACTTAATCCGTTTGTCTGTCCTTGTTTGTCCCCTCTGTGTGTAGCCCCTTGTGGGTAGTAAAGAAATAACACATATATATATATACATATTTACTGTATATATATATGTATATATATATGTATGCATATATGTATGTATATATGTATGTATGTATATATGTATGTATATATAAACAAATAGTAAATGAGTATATGCATATATACGTACAGGTATGTGCATACCGACATCCACCTGTATGTATAGGTGCATATCTGGGTACAGGACATTGCAAACAAACGTAGACGAGAACACACGAGCCACATAGAGAACATTCTACTTCATCAGCCACCCACGTTTTAACACCGGCGTTTCGACGAGCTTCGGGCAGGACGCATCGTTAAAACGGCTCGTCCCATGGATCGCAGATTAAATTTGTATACGCAAATTAAATCTAGCCATGGAGGAATGTAGTGGCGGACAAAAAACAAGACAGGAAAACAAACAGAAAAGACTTTACGGCCAGACGAGAAAAATTATGTGTGTATGAACGCGATGAGGCACGGAACCGAGAGAGACAAAGTAGTGGCGTGCGTTGCTTGGCGAAAGCCAAGGAAGGAAAGGATTATTGACCGGAAGCATGTGACCATGCCGGTGTAAAGGGAAGAGAGAGAGTGGTAGAGGGAGAAAGAGAGGGAGGAAGTAGAAGAATAGGTGAGCAACGAGAGGAAAAGAGAAAGAGAGGAAATACGAGGGGGAAAAGGAGATACGTAGTAGTAACAGAGGAAGAACAAGAGGGGAAAGGCGAGATACGTAGTAGTACAGAGGAAGAATGAGGGGGGGGGGGGGGAGAAAGGAAAGAGAAAGAGATAGAGTAGCGTCGGAGGATAAGTTTACGAAAACTACTTACAATTTTTGTGAGACGCTGCGTTCAATCATGTAAAAACAAATAGTAAATGAGTATATGCATATATACGTACAGGTATGTGCATACCGACATCCATATATATATATGTATGCATATATATATGTGTGTGTGTGTGTGTGTGTGCATGTATGTAAACCCAAAGACACAGAAGTACACTTGTCTTGGCACATGCTGATCTTATCTATATAACCTGATATACATGTGTGTGTGTGTGCGTGTGTGTGTGTGTGTGTGTGTATACATCCACACACACACACACACACACACACACACACACACACACACACATCAGATTAACCAGATATGGACCAGCTCATGCCCCGGCACACTGCTCAAGTTGTCACTCAATATTCAACACTAATGTTTAACCACTTAACAAATGCTCCAAATATTCGTCAATGAAAAGCAAAATAAATAGATATATAAATAAACATTTTTTTTTCATATTAATTAGAGTTAGAAGTAGCTCGTTGAGATGAATGGCCAAGCGTTGCTGTAAGTCTGCCATGGTCAGAGTGTCTAATGAGACCACTTAGAACCATAATGGTCATCACGGGAGCGTTAGAGTGTAATTTAAAGGAGAGGACTTCCTTATGGAATGGATATCATCAGTTGTCATCATCGTCGTCATCGTCATTGTTGACATCATCATCGTTGTCATTGCCGTCATTGCCGTCATTGTTGTCTTTGTTGTCATCGTCATTGTCATCATCATCATCATTGTCGTCATCATTATTATTGCCATCATCATGATCACTGTCGTCATCATCATCATCATCATTATATGTCCATTCCCATTTTAGAAATGAAAAACAAAAGCATGGACAACTTACTTGGAATACAGGAAGGTATTTCTGAGGACCATTTACCAAAGTTACAAAACAGAGAACTTATTCCATCTAAAACAAAACCCTGCGAACAGTTTATGTAAATGTAGGTCTTGTGTGAGATTGGTTCGGTCGAGGAACTGTTTGATGTAATGATGCCATTGGGTATGGAGACTACAGAACATTTTTCTGAAAGAGAAATTACATTCATATTGAGGTTTGTACAAATATACACACACACATGTATATAGCTTAGATTTACAGAAAACAAAAGACGAAGACTGATGAGGGAACAACAAGCAGGTGTATGAGTTTGGTACTTGGGAAGAACAGAAATGTCTTTGATGTTTTGAGCCTATGCTCTTCCACAGAAAGGGCTGAGAGGGGAAAAAAGAAATTGGAGAAAAGAAAAAAATGTGTAGGGATTAAAAGTTCAACATGATGAAATGGCTCTATACATACACACATACATATATGTGTGTGTGTGTGTATACGTACAATTGTATGTATGGATTACAGATACAAAAATGTAATGAAATTTGAAGCAAATTGTAATTGAAGAGAATTCATGTCAAAGCATCAAAGACTTATCCTGGAAGCGAAATAAAGTTTGGTCCATTGAGCAAGATCCTCTCAAGCAGATTAGAGAAGTTCATAGAGAAGGGAAGTGGGTACCTCATGGGTTATTCCCCTCCAATAAAGTAGTGTGTTCAATAATTTGCACCAATTGCTAATAAGGAATACCTGTTCTTAATCAAACTGACAGGTGATAAGAAAATGACAGCGGCAGCAGTAGCAGCTTGGCAACCCTTTTTGCAGATGGACAGCTTCCTCAGGCTGTGGATATTTACACTGGAATCATGTCACAATACTTACTTGGTTGACAGACAGGTAGATCTGTGGTCCATAATCCATTACGACAAATGATTTCTGGTGAACCGTCCAAGCTGTAACCCTTGTTACAACTCACGTCAACTATTTCATTATGACGAACTATCTTTGGTTCATCAGGGTTAAAATGTACAACTAATCCATTTTGGATGTCTGGTAAAGTGCAGTTCCCTGAAGATGAAGAAAAGAGTAATTACATGAATTAGCATTCAGATTAATCTGTCAAATGCAATTTACATTGTTTTGAATTAATCCTGGATTATCTTCTAGCTTCGAGATTTTGATGGTGTGATTGTTTATTTTTAGAATGACATTGTAGGATAGGTGTAAGAGGTTGGATCTCACTGATTTTGAATATAAAACAGGTTGAATACTTTGGCCAGATATGGCTGGTCTAAATGCTAAAGGATTTGTATATATGTATTAAAAGAATTTAAATGAAAAATCTTACACTCTGGTCTGACTTGAATCCACTACCAGATTATGCAGGATGTCCTATCACTGATTATTTATCTGTGTCTTTACTTACATTGGGTGCCCTGTTAATTTCTGTGGAAAATAAGATAATTAAATCTACCACAGCATCAAATCAATAATAAAAATAGATTTAAATATCTCATTTTTAAGTTATATTTCAGGTGTTGGTTTGATGGCCTAATAGGTAAAGGTGTTAGTAATTTAACTAATAACCTTGTATGAAGGTAGAGGTTTCAATCTCTATCTAGAAATATAGTTTTTAATATTTTTGTATAAAAAATTAAAAAGACTCTAACCGTCTTCCGTATCCTGACCAGGTTTGAACCCTGGACAGGACAGTTCAGAATTTTCCCCCTCAGCCAGTTTGTCGTCTCTCACCTTTACCTACTAGTCTACCAGGTACTCCCAATAATTGCTGTCAAAAATGAGATACTTAAATCTAAAATAGTGTCCAATCAATAATAAAAATAGATTTAAATATCTCTAAATTTTAACATTGAAATTGTTGGTAAAAGTCACTTTGTCTGTTAAATGGTGGTTTAGGTTTCAATTCCTACCCAGTTTAAAATTATCATTTTTTTTTATTAACTTAAGTTGTATTATGATTATAGATAAGTGTCTAGAGATGGTCACAACTGGAGTGTCTTTAATTATAATTGGTCTGGTGGAGTAGAAATGACCTGGAGTAAACAATGAAACAGTGTGTGTGTTTATGCCTATATAAGGATCCCCAAAGCAGTCTTGAAATAGCAACCAAATTTCCCTCAACAAAGTGATTTTGTGTGTGTGTACGAAAAGGAGCCTCAAGACAGCCTTGACACTAGGTTCAATCTCTCCAAAGACCACTATCAGCAACCCTTTATAGTGATCTTCAGCTAAGATAGGTTTAAATATCTCATTTTTTAACTACATTTCTGTTGGTGTCTCGGTGGTCTTGTAGGTACAGGCATATGTAGACACCAATAACATCCTTGGCAGGGTTCAATATCAACCAGAGCCTGCACAGGGGTCTTATAAAAATTTTTTACTTTTTTTATTATCTCTAGGGATAAAAAAATGAAAATGTTAAATAAAATGCATCATTTTGAGCGTGGCCGTTGCCAGTACCGCTTGACTGGCCTTCATGCGGGTGACACGCAAAAGCACCCACTACACTCTCTGAGTGGTTGGCGTTAGGAAGGGCATCCAGCTGTAGAAACTCTGCCAAATCAGATTGGAGCCTGGTGTAGCCATCTGGTTTCACCAGTCCTCAGTCAAATCGTCCAACCCATGCTAGCATGGAAAGCGGACATTAAACGATGATGATGATGATGATGATGATGATGATATATATATATATATATATATATATATATATATATATATATATATATATATATATAGAGAGAGAGAGAGAGAGAGAGAGAGAGAGAGAGAGAGAGATGTGTATATATATATATATACACACACACATACATATAGAGGAAATTGAAAACCTCTCATTCGTTTTTCCCCTCCCATATTTATCACGCACACAACTCCTTACCCATAATTTTTGTTTATATGTATTTTTATATCTTTCTGTATGTTTGGCTTTATATTCTTTACTCCCTTGGAGAATCTTTATGCCTGCACCTGCATGATTTATGCTGATGTGTATAAATATATATGCATCAACTACTTTGGTTGAATGATTTCATTTATGCATTCAGGAATCTGTCTGATTGCCTAAAATTTGTGTTTTCAATTTTCTCTACTCTTTATTTTTTTGCCTTGGCTCTCTATGAGCACTCCGTAAACAGTCTATATATTTTAAAATATATTTAATATTATATACACACACGCACACACATTTACAGACACACACACATACATATATTATATGTATATATATGTATGTATGTGTGTGAGTGTGTGAGTGTGTGTGTGTGCACGTGTGTATTTATGTACACATGCACTAAGTGGCTGTCCAAAAGTCACTTGTAACCATTCTTTTCAGATTGTAATTCATTAGAATCAAAACTGGTGCCTCTCTCTCTCTCTCTCTCTCTCTCTCTCTCTCTCTCTCTCTCTCTCTCTCCCTCTCTCTCTCTCTCTCTCTCTCTCTCTCTCTCTCTCTCTCTGTATGTGTGTAAAACTATGAAATGTTATACTAAAAAATATTACATAAATGAAAATAAAACACAATAAAAAAACAACATTCAGATCACATTTTTATGAATCTGACATAGGTTCAAATCCTGCCCAAAGTCCTAATAAGTTGGAAAACAGACAAATTACTAATCCCTTCAGGAAGATGGCTCTGTTCAACATTTTGAAGCATTTGAAGGAGGAGATTCGGCAAAAGCAACTGGGTCTGTGAAGCATGAAGAATTGGATTCTTCATGACACAACAATGTACCCTGTCACCAATCTCTCCTAACTCATGAGTTTCTCACCAAAAGCAACATGGCATCACTTCTGCACCTTCCCTATTTGCCAAATTCAGCACCTGCAGACTTCCATCTCTTCCCCAAGATGAAAACCTAGCTCAAAAGTCAGCATTTTAATGCTGTTGTTGAGATCAAGAGTGAATTGCAGAAGGTCCTCAACTCACTTATGGAAAATGACTTCCAAACATTTCCTTCTTTATAAAAAGAATTCAAACAATTTAAAAAGAGAAAGGTCTTGTGTAGGTTTCTTATAAAGAAATCAAAACATCACAGATCATGAATAGACGACTAAAGAAGAGACTTAAGGACCGATTCCAAATCCATCTTGGTAGGCTTTGCTGGCCTCTGCTATCATGTTCAACACCAGACCATATTGGCTGCTATATTTGGTAGATTTCTGCTCAGTCTGATTGAAGATATAGGATACTTAACTATCTTCTATATTATTGGAGAGGACATACAACATGAAACAGAGGCCCCTACCAAAGCTAGAAGGGAGAAGGGCTGAGATTCCTAGCCACTTTCAAGAACAAACACACATACATCTACTCCTATTTACACATGTAGATATCTGATGCGCAATTCCATTCACAAGGCATTAGTCAACCCAGGACGATGTCAAAAGACACATTACAAAGGTGGCATTCATGTGGGTTTTTTTTAATGTACATACACATATACATAATTACATACATATAAATATGTATACATTCATATGTATGGATGTACATGCATAAATACTTATGTACAAATATATATACCTTCATAGACTTTCATATATATATACATACATACAGGTAAACACACAAACACACACACATATATATATATCATCTAACATACACATATACATATGCCTAATGACACACACACACAGATATAAAACATTTTATATTCACTGTTTAGTGATCAATAAAATAAAAACCAAAATCAATATTTGCAAACCCCTCAAACCCTCAAACTACCTACCCACCCAAACCAACCAACCAACCAACAAACAAAAACAAACAGTCTTACCTCCAATAATGGCTCCTTCAACAAACAATTTCTCCACAAATGCTAGAATCAGAAATATACAGAAATACAAATCCATTTTGCCTTGGAATTTTACCATTTCAGTCACTTTACTACTCTCTCTCTCTCTTCCTCTCTCTCTCACTGTATATTCTACAGTTTGGTCTGTATATCAATGTATTTATATATATATGTGTGTGTGTGTGTGTGTGTCTGTGTATATATACACGTGTAACTGTGTGTGTGTAGGTTTGTTACTTTTTCTGTCCTTCAGTCGTTCACTTCTTTTCTTTTTCCTTTGCCTTTTAATTTACTATTGTTCTCTCTCTTTCTCTCTCTCTTTCTCTCTCTCTCTTTCTCTCCTTATACTTTCTCTTCTTCTCCCTCTCTGATTTCACTGATTACAACAGAAGATTGTGTTTTCAAAGTTTGTTGCTGGTTTTCTATTCTCTTCCTTTGAAATTGTTTTATTATTGATATTATTGTTATTATTGTCATTATTATTACTGCTGTTACTACTATTATT
>NC_142948.1:39127013-39232013 GCF_046866305.1 Octopus bimaculoides | reverse complement strand
CAGAACTCCTAAACTCTGGTAGTCCTGTATGAAACATTTATAGGGGTCAGTCCTCCTTTGAGTCCTGAATAGCCTAGCCACAGAACCCTCTTCAGCCATTTAAGCCATAACTGGGGCCTTTGCCACTACCAGAGAAGACCTGGGAATATAGTAGTGACTAAGAGATAACTCCATACTTCACTGAATTCCTGAACAATGGGGGGGGGGGGGGTCTGATTGGCACATAGCTAGGAATCATCTCTCCTCCAAGTCTGCCATTTGACCCATGACTGGCATCTTTGACAGACACCATTGTGGGCCAGAGAAAACATGGGAGTACAGGGGTAATTATGGGGCTTCTCCATACTCCCCCAAATTCCTGAACAATGGTGAGCCTGTATGACACATATCTTGGGGTCACTCCTGAACCCCTAAGCTGAAACCTTGCCATTTACGACAATTTAGTGACTTGTTTTGTTGAGGACACACAGTACATTCTAGATGAATTAAGAAGGAATAAAACACTTATTCGTTGTTTATGCTTTTTTTTTTGTATTTCTCCAAAACATCATTGCAATCACATAACCTCACCTAGTTTTGACACTAAGTAGAATATAAAGTTGGACTAAGAATATTTGACAAAATTACCATTTCTCACCAAAAAGGTCAGAGAGTCAAGAAATATTTCCATAAAAACCACCAAGAATCCCACCAAAACAACTAAATAACAACCAACCAAAAAACAAAATTCTTTGCCAGTGTTGGGGTGGGCAAGGAACAAAATCTCCGCAAATAATTAATGCACCAATGACTGTTTGCTACAGTTTCCTGTTGCAACATACAAAAACATAATTAATTCTTCAGGAAGCTGAGATTAAATGGCTTTGGTGATATTTCTAGCAAAAGTTCTTTTGTGTTGTTGTTATTGGTTGGTTGGCCAGTTAGATGGTTGGTGGTCAGTTGTCGGTTGTTGTTGATTGGTCAAAGTGGTTTAAGTTTAGTGTTTTACTTTCGAAAAATTCCTCACATGAAAGCGTTTCAATTTATTTCCTCTTCAAGTGACGTTCGTGTTGATGCCAGTTCTTGTTGAGATCTGAACTGGTGACTCATTGACAAAACAGGATGTCTTCCTAGTGACGCCTTCATGTATTGATGACATCCCAAAATACCCCCAAAACAGTCTCAGACAACCTGAAGAGGATTCTACCTGTTTATTTTGCTGTTTTTTTTTTCTTTTTCTTGATTTTGGAAGAATCATCGAGTATGTTGCTGATTAATGTTTGTGTGTGTGTGTATGTAATATATACCAGAATAAAAAAACGTGAAAACCAGACCATGTTTTAATGTTATTCAACTGATATATATATATATATATATATATATATATATACATACAGGGTGTGTCCCCAAAATGTATACATACTTTAGCAGCTGATAACTCAATTCATGTTTTTTTTTTCCAGATGAAACCCTTTGGAATTAATGATGGCAGTCAGACTAAGCTTTGAACAAAGGAAATTCATTCTAAGATTCTACTGAAAGTGTGAAAATGCAGTTGAAGTGCAAAGACAGTTTAGGACAGAGTTTCAAACAGATCCACCAACGCGACTTACCATCACTTGAATTAAGAGATAAGTTTGAAGCCGATGGAACTGTTCAGAATGTCCACAAGAAGCATTCTGGAAGACCAAGAACCTTGACAACCCCCACAAAAGAATGCTGGAAACGTATCACCAAATTCCAAGAAAATTTGTGCGGCAAGCGAGTCATGAGATTAAGTATTTCAAAATCATCTGTCCAATGCATTTTGAAGCATTGCCAATGGAAAAGTTACATTCCAAGATTAAGTCCATGCTATTAATGACGATGATCCAGACCGAAGAGTGTAGTATTTCGAGTGGTACTTGGCACAATGTGTAGAAGATGCACACTTTCCGACAAAGATTGTGTAGAGTAATGAGGCCACATTCGAGTTAAACGGTTCAATTAAGTGCCACAATTGCACCTACTGGGAACCTGAGAATCCACTTGTTATGGTGGAACACCATGTTAATTTACCAGGAGTTACAGTGTGGTGTGGCTTATCATCAAGAGGATTAATTGGACCATTATTTTTTGACGCTACGGTGACTGGTCCCGTTTAGTTGAACTTGCTGCAACAGTCTGTCATGCCAAGCATTAGAGAAGACTTTGAAGATGAGGAGTTTTGTTTTCAGCAAGATGGGGCACCTCCACACTACCATTGCAATGCCAGATCCAGTCTATGAGTGGCAGGCCTAAAACATCACCCAGTTGAACCCCTAGATGAGCAAATGGTAGCCGTGGCTCTATTTGGGTATTAAACCTGATAGAAAGTTGCAGGCAAACCTCTTCCTCAAATCACTTTCAACCGGATTACATTGTAGTGAGCCCTAGCATTTGGACCCCTTTTTCTAAATTACCAGTTTGCTATCATGAGTGAATTGCAATTGAGGCATGTGTCACCAACGGGGGATGACAATGTCATTGTTGTTGTTGTTGTTTATTGTAATGCTATTACAAAAGACCAAATCTATGCTGCTTCTTTTAAGCCTTGAGAGTTGAGATGTTTAAAGAGATGGAAGGAGTGGATGGGGTGGGAGAGGAGGGGAGGAGAGCAATGGGAGATCTGTGGATATGATGGAAGGGATGGGGTGATGGTGGTAGTGAGCTGATAAGCTGTTTGGTCACTGATTCTCAGACCATATCGTATTGCATCCATTTAATGTTGAACACGCAAAACTAACCTACAGCATCACACACATATGTACACATACACCCATACACACACGTTTTACAGAGATATCAATCTGCTGTTTTTATCTGACATCAGTGAAATAACAAGTGTGTTGCCACAACAGATTTAATCAATTCTCAGTCATTCTGTAAAAGCTTTACATTAAAAAACATTCTCACATGAAACACTTTCACCGCAAAAACACATTTCAATGGAGGAGAATCAAACTCGGTTTCAGCAAACACATGAGAACTGCTTTCACACACACTCCCATGCATACAAATACATACATATGTACACACACGCACACAGACACTCTCATATACACACACACATGCACACAAGTCCAAAAACGCTAACTTATTGAATGGCATTTCCCCATTAAATTTTTATTCAAATAAAAATAAAACATTCTTTCAGAAAACAATTTATTCTATATATTTTTATACTTATTAACATAATTGTTTCTTTATTTTGTGTTATCTCTCAGGAGGGTCATTGGGCCAATCCAAAAACAAAATTTCTTTATTTTATTGTATTTTAAAAGGCTTTTTATGTCTCTACTTACAAAATAATATAAAAAACATTTTAAGGAGAGCAGTGCAGGGGGGATGGAGACTAAAAAAAGCCCAAAGGGAGGTAAAACGATACTGTGTTATATGATAATGGTCTAGGAGTGGGCAGAGGGCATTAACTTAATTTTTTTTCCCCCTTTTATTTGTCTTTACAGAAAAAAGTCCCCATAAAACTAAAAAGAATCAAAAGATATCATTGTTTATTTGCCTTCTCCCTTTTCACATATACTTTCCTCTCCATTTGTAGGTTAGAGAGTATTTTTTTTGTTTCAAATCCTCAGTATCAAACTTGTTTATCTTTTAAGGCATCCATTTTCGTTTTTTTTTTTTTTTTTTTTTTTTTTTTTTCATTAAGTGGAAATGTTAAAAAGAGAAAATGCCTGACAAATTTTCTTTCCAACTTTACAACAAGAACTTTCTGTTGATTGTTTTAGCTGCATGGGTAAGAAGCTTGCTTTCCAACCACATGGTTTTGGGTTCAGTTCCACTGTGCAGAATTTAAGTCATGTGTTTTCTGCTATAGCCCCGGGCTAACCAGCAGCTTGTGGGTGAAATTTATCAAAAGAAACTATGTGAAAGCTTGCTGGAAAGCCTAGTGGTTTGGGTGTGGCACTCATGGTTATAAAATTAGGGTTTCAGTACCCAGAGCAGCTGTGCATTGTGTCTTTTTGAGCAAAACACTTCATTTCACGTTACTCCAACCCATTCAGTTGTAAACGGATAACCCTGAGGTGGACTGGCAATTCTGTTGAGGGGGGAAGAATGTTGGGTTGGCCTACCTTCCTGCTCAGCAACTCAGGTGAAAACTGCAGCAATGTGAGAAAACGCATTGTGATCAACAGTGTATAACAACATCCGACAGTCTCGTCAATACAGATATCCAGTGATACACACACTCACACAGACACACACCAGAGTGTAAGTATCTTGAGAGAAAAGCTGAACATTAGAAGCATCAGTTGTGGTGTACAAGAGAGACGATTGCGCTGGTATGGACATGTGGTGAGAATGGATGAGGATAGCTGCGTGAAAAAGTGCCACACCCTAACAGTTGAGGGAACCCGTGGAAGAGGTAGGCCCAGGAAGACCTGGGCTGAGGTGGTGAGGCAAGACCTTCGTACATTGGGCCTCACCGAGGCGATGACTACTGACCGAGACCTTTGGAAATGTGCTGTGCGTGAGAAGACCCGGCAAGCCAAGTAAGATCGTTGCCAGTGCCCCTGGACTGGCTCTTGTGCGGGTGGCACATGAGATGCACCATTTTGAGCGTGGCCGTTGCCAGTACCGCCTGACTGGCTCCCGTAGGATTTTCGAGTGAGATCGTTGCCAGTGCCCCTGGACTGGCCTGTGCGCGTGGCACATAAAAGACACCATTTCGAGCGTGGCCGTTTTCGTGCGGGTGACACGTAAAAGCACCCACTACACTCTCAGAGTGGTTGGCGTTAGGAAGGGCATCCAGCTGTAGAAACTCTGCCAAATTAGATTGGAGCCTGGTGTTGCCATCCGGTTTCACCAGTCCTCAGTCAAATCGTCCAACCCATGCTAGCATGGAAAGCGGACGTTAAACGATGATGATGATGATGATATATATCCACAAATTTATCTATATGGCTACAAAACACACTCATAGATACATACATATACACACACACAGAGCTTCACTCAACTATAGAGACTTTCTGAGAAATCTCTTCAGCACAAAAGTTCTAAGTGAGTCAAGTGTTAGGTTACCCAGCATGACATCATTTTCAAGTCATAAACCCCAGTGCACTTCAACAAAAACACTGGAGATTTATATTTTAGTTCAACGCAATACAAATTGCATTCAGCTAAATTGAAACCTGATAGCTACCACAGGAAGCTGGCCACCACCATAAAAGCACTCGATAGAATACACACACACACACACATTTATGTGTGTGTGTGTGTGTATATATATATATATATATATATGTATATATGTATATACATGTATATATGTGTGTGTGTATATATATATATATATGTATGCATATGTGTATATATATATATTTATATGTGTATATATATATTCATGTGTATGTATGTATGTATAAGTATGTATGTGTGTAGGTGTGATCTATAGTGAAAATAAATTTCTTGCTACAAATAAAATATTAAAAAACACAGTGACTGAAAGACAGTGATTTAATTAGTTGTCATTGGCAAGAAAGATAAAGGATGTGGAGAAAGAGAAAAAAAAACCCATCTTGTTAATGTAATATATACGCCAGACACACACGAACACACGATATATATTCTGTTGGAAAGAAAGTCCTGTTACATTTCAAGATTGGGAAACAAATGCTTCTTTTGTCTTGGTTTATCTAATTGAGATAATATTTCCCCCTCGTTACTGAAAACATAATTCCAGCTATTTAGCAAATCGCTGATCCCTCGGGTGTCAAATTCCTCAGGTCTTGAAGCCAAGAAACAGTGAAAATTATTTTTAACCTTTTCACAATGAGGAAACAACTTTCCCTTGACATGTTTCAACGATATGGAAAAGAAGAGAGTCAGGTGGAACAAGGTCGGGAAATTAAGGAGAATGAGGTAAAACTTCCATGTTTGGCACGGCAATCATTTCCTGCATTACTTATGTAATATATAAAGATAAATAGATAGATAGAGAGAGACCAGTTCTTATCTCCTCTCTTCTTTTCCAGATTTTCTGCCAATATTCAAAGAAAAACTATGTCCAAAATGTTATAACTTTTTCCTTTTTCTATTCTTCGTTCGACATTAGCTGAGTAAGTTTTCCAACTACAATCCTCTACTCTACCAACTGAGTAATCTGTCCATTACTGCCCACCCACCCAGACCTATCACAACACCCTTATTCCCCTCTTCCACCACTGTATATTCACTATATACCCTGACAAACACCCACCAACATCTCTCTCACCCTTCTTCTGTAAATGGGGGTATCTTTTCTACAGCAAGACAACTTATCTCTCTCTCTCTCTCTCAGCTTTTCATCACCAGGCACAAAGCCACCTCCCTCAATACTACTCCCAAGTTGCTTGGTGACCCTATCAGTGCAGGTGCCATGAAAAAGTACCCAGTACCCTCTGTAAAGTAGTTGACATTAAGAAGGGTATCCAGCCATAGAAACTGTGCCAAACCAGACAACTGAAGCCTGGGTCAAGCTCTTCGGCCTTGCCAGCTCCTGTCAAACCATCCAACCCATGCCAGGCATTATGATGATGATGATGATGATGATGATGATGATGTGTTATCTAAACATTCTCTGTTAAGGTTAAAGAATTTTACATTTCTATAAACTTTCTATTTAACCTTTTTGTTACCATGTTACTGTTAAAATACACTTTGCTTCAATTGTCAAAACAAGAATTTAGTCAAATAACCAAGTCATTATGAAGATGGTGCTTGAAATGAAATTACAACAGATGGTTTTAATTTAGATCTCATTAAGAAAGGAAATTTCCATCAAAGAACCACAGATGAGTCTCAAGAGGGACGGTATCAAAAGAGTTAATGAAAACTCCAGAAGTTGTAATAAAGATTAAAAAAAGAAAATACAAACACACACAAAAATCATTTAAAAAACAAAATTAACAAATTTTATAAACTAACATAATTCAAATTTCTATAATGACACAACTATGGCTTGAACTGACTTACATACAACATTTATGTTTCTATATGTGTCAGATGTAGTGTGTAGCAAGCTTGAGTGCTTTCCTGCTTGCTGTATGGAACTGAAACCTGGACTGTCTCAAAAACTCAAGCAGACATGCATGTATGACGAGACAGATCTTGAATCTCATTCTCTTTGTCAAGATCAGGAACAAAGAGATCCTCGGGCAAGCTGATCTGCCTCCGATAATGGAATTCCTCATTGATAGAAATTTACGTAGGGTGGGTCACGCACACAGGATGGACAACAGCTGACTCCCCACAAAGCTCTTTTACTCCCAACTATGCCAAGTTGGGGAAAAAAACCATGGAAGACTTAGACTGAGATTCAAAGATATTTTCCTAAAATTAATTCCTAATGATTTTTATGCCAAGTTTCTTGAAACTTGTTTTGAAGTGATAATGTATTCATTCTGAACCCTTCCTGGCAAATTCAAACAACGAACACCTGATCACTGCTGGTTTCGGTCATCAGAATATTTTCTCAAAGATAACAAAATTAACAACTAAAACTGATTTTTATCACTAAACTTCCAGAAAACTTTTAGAAGTGATAACATATCACTTGTTTTTCACTACTGGAGAACACCTCGTTTTAGACAATTTGCATTCATATCAAAAATGATTCACCTGAATTTTTAAAAATCATTTATATTAAAACAAAAAAAAAAAACTTTTAAATCTAAATTGTTTTACTCAAAGTGAATTTTTTAAAAAAGAAGAGAGGGAAGTTTAAGTTTTTGAAGATACAAGAGAGTTAAATAATCTTCATTTCTCTGCCTTGTGAATGAATTTGGTAGACAGAAACTATGCAGAAAGCAATCATGAGTATGTGTGTTGAGATAGATACATAGATCTATCTATCTACACCTATATATATATATATATATATATATATATATATATATATATATATATATATATATATATGTATATATATATATATGAAACAAGGTATAAATAATTGTCACAAGATATTTTTCTTTATTGCAGTAAATTTGACTTTCCAGTAGTCATTGATAGGTTTACTCAATCAGTTGAGAAAAATTGAATGACCTCAGATTTATGCTACTTTTGTCAGAATCATATATGTGTGTGTGTTCATGTTTGTGCCCCTCCAGTGTTTGATAACAAGTGTTGGTTTGTTTACAGCCCATAAACTAGTAGTTTAGCAAAAAACAAACAAAAAAAGCAGAATAAATATTAGCCTTAAAAACAAACAAAAAATAAGTACTGTGGTAAATTTGTTCCTGTAAACCCTTCAAGGTGGTGCCCCACCATGGCTGACACAAGTATAAAAGATAAAAGATTTGAAGAGAGAGAGAGAGAGAGAGAGAGAGAGAGAGAGGACTGACTTATTGAACAAGGCATACAGCAAAGAGCTATACTGGATCGAAAACACTTAAAAAAATATTAACACAAAAAACAACAAAATAAGCAAAAATTGTTTGTTGCTCATAATTTTTTAATATATATATATATTTATTCATTTTATCAATAGAACTTTGAGAGGAACAAGCTCTTTTTTCTTTTCTCTTTTTTTTTTTTTGACTTCCAAAATCAATATTGAAATTGAAATTAATGAGAACATTGAAATTAATGAGAACTTATAGCAGAATTTTTACATTCCATACACTTATGTATATATATATATATATATATATATGTATGTATACATATATTTATTTATTCTTTTTTTTTTAAGAAACGAAGAGAGGACTAACTAAAAATTTAAATAGGGAAGGACAAAAAAAAAAGACCATATTATTTATTATATTTTTCTATTGTTTCTTTTTCTTTTTTTATATTCCAGTTTCCATTTACAACATGGAGTAAATGAAACAAGCACTTTAAAAGTCAACCAATATCATCAATATACAAAAAAAGACTCGACACAAACTGCTCGTTTACTTCTGTTTAGATTTCATGACTTGTTACATAATAATAATAATAACAATAATAATAATAATCATAATAGTATTGTTATCTTACATGTTCACCAAAATAGCTTTACGTTCCAATTAAACATACATGACGGCATATATATATATATATATATATATATATATATACATATATTTTCATAGACGCACATCAACAACAAAACAAAAAACATAATCAAACATATAAAAAAAAAACAACCATTTCGACACAGAAATTTCACTTCCACCCAACCCCACTCCCTGCTGACAATTTTTAAAATTTCTTTTTCCCCCTTTTCTCTTTGTCCAATTTCAATTTTAGGAAAAGACTTCCCTCCCACAAGAATTCAATAACCAAAGAACATCAGTTTATCATGAATTTTTCCTTTCCTTTTTTTTTTCTCAAATTTCCTACACTTTTTCTTTTTGTTTTTATTTTTTATATATATATCCCTGCACCCCACCCCTTATTTTATTTATTTTTATTTTCAAAATTTTTTTTTTTTTTTCTTCTTTTTCAGACATTTTAAAATCAGCACAAAAATGAGTCCATAGTTATTTTTAAAATTTGTTTTTGCATGTTTCTGCCAAAAAAAAATTTAAAAAAAACAAAACAAAATAAATGCAAGACAGAAAAGGGACTTTAGTTTTCAATGTGTATGTATTGGATAATTTAACCCCTACTCCTCTCCGACTCTGAATAGATATTACATTATACAAATATAGACACACACACACACACACACAAACGGAGGCATACACGCACACACAGACAAGACATACGCAGACTGTAAAAAGAAAAAAATAGACATAACCAAATTTAGGTTGTCCCTAGAAAAATTGAGAAGCTTAAAATTCTTATGTTGAGAAGACAAGTCTTGATAGGGGCCCAGGCTGTGTGCAGGTGGGAGAGGGGACACAAAAACACTTGCTCACAGCCAGTTGCGTAACGGTCAGAGAATTCTTTCCTTTGTTTATGTTGGATTTGTATATTTTATTTTAATTCTTTTTTTTGGTAACAACTGCTTTATCATTTTTTTCCCTTATTCTGGTTGTAATTAGTTTTATGTAGGGGAGAGTACATCTGAAGATGTTGGGGGTCGTGGTGGTCATCGTCAGCACCAGTTCGCTACAAAAGAGAAGTCTTGGAAGTGTATTTGGTCTTCAGCTGAGAGCGGTCGGCCATCCTTAGACGGCGTCAGTATAGCCTTCTCTGAAGTGAACTCCTCATCAAAGTTGCTCACGTCTTCAGGATGTTTCTAGAATTAAGAACAAAAAAAAAAAAAGAAAATATACTTAAATAAATATAGAGGTAGGAAGACAAAGAAACACAAGTTGTCTTCATACAAGTATTTACAGGGAATCCAAAAGACAAACTAAAGAAAACAAAATGAACAAAAGGAGTTGCTTTGGGCAAACCATGGAATATGTCAATCAAGTCTTCATGCATAAGATACAAGATATCTTGGGTTGGACAGTTTAATAGGAACTGGAATGGCTTGGAGCTATACCAGGTTCCACAATCTGTTTTGTGGCTTGGTTTCTATGGCTGGAGGACCCCTTCCTAACACCAACCAGTTTACAGAGTGTACTGGGTGCTGCTTGTTCCTAGAGACCTGTAATGCAAAGCCTGGTCAACTCTCATCGGAAGAATACAACAAAAGGCACTGGTTTTCAGGTCTTCCTTATGTCAGTGCTACTCCATGGACATCCAGGCTACACTTGCTCAGTATTCTTCAGCACACTACATCATCATCATACGTCCGCCTTCCATGCTAGCATGGGTTGGATATCTTTATTTCTTATGAATTACTTGTTTCAGTTTTTCGACTGTAGCCATGCTGGAGCACCACTTTGAAGCAGCTTAATCAAATGAATCAAGCCCTGGTACTTATTTGATCAATCTCTTTAGGCCAAACTGCTAGGTTACAATGACATAAACAAGCCAGTACCAGTTGTCAAGTGGTAGTGGGGAACAAACAGAAACACAAAGAGGCATGCATAACAGGCTTCTTTCAGTTTCCATCTACCAAATCCACTCAAAAGGCTTTGGTTGGCCCAAGGTTTTAGTAGAAGTCACTCGCACAAGGTGCAAGGCAGTGGGACTGAACCTAGAACCATAAAGTTGGGAAGCAAAAAATGCACACATTATATGTATAAAAGAGAGAGGGAGAGAGGGGGAGAAAGAGGGAGAGTGGGGAGAGAGGGGGAGAGAGGGGGAGGGGGAGAGAGAGAGGGGGAGAGAGAGAGCAGGAGAGAGAGAGCAGGAGAGTAGGGAGAGAGAAGAGGAAAGAAAGAAGGAATGAAAGTAAATTGTAAAATTTTCTTTAAACTTTCATCGTCATCACCATTATCATGTGAAAGAAAGAAAAACAGACAAAAGTATATAAATGCCAACTGACCACTGTCGGTGTAAACGGAGGTCTTGTTCTCTTCATGAGTAATGCATCCCAATCAATATTCTGAAAAGACATTTCATTAAATGATGTAATAACAAACAAGAAAGGGAATACATATTTAAAAGGGTTTTGTAGTTATCAAGTAATTAAAGACCCCTTAGTGGTTAGCCCCTACCCTAGATCAGTCTTGAAACAAAATCAGCAGATAGGCAATCAACAGTGTTCCACACATCTTTTTTGTTTTCAAAGGTGAGGAGGGATTTGAGGGAGATCTGGCTGCTGTTTCTAGCAAGTCAATATTTATGCATGCACACACACACAATGGGCTTCCTACAGTTTCCCAGAATCATATGCACTCACAAGGCATCGGTCAGCCTGGGGCTACTGTAGAAGACAACTGCCCATGAATTTAAACCTCTGGACAAAAAAAAAAAGTTCCAATCAAGCAAAATATGAAACAAGAAAATATTTTGCGCTAAAAGATGCCTCTATGTGGCCCTCAGGATGATGGTCTTTATGACTAAATTAACTCTTGAAGTTGATGCCTTAGCATAACCCAATAACCAGAACCAGTAGAAGAAAAACAACAGTAAAATTCTTACCCTAAAGAAGGCTTGTTTCTTAACATCTTCAGCATCTCTTTCACTCGAGCCGAGACGTTTGTCTGGATTTCTTCGCAGTAACTGCAACAACAGAATTTGTAGAATTAGGTCATTCACAGTTAAAAAGTTACTTACAAGGCACCAGCACCAGAGATATGGTTACGTCCTCAGCAAGATAACAGCCTTCCAAACCCTTTAGCCATTTTGTAATCATATCCCTCTTGAAATATGCTGCCTTTGTTGCAATCAATTTCATACATACTGAAGAATTTCGTAAAATAATATTGTCATTATTTAACTGATGTTTGGAACATACAAGGGGGTGCTGTAAAGTTCCTGGCTTTGGATAAAAGAAAATACAGGAAGATCAGTTAGTTAAGAATTTATTCAACATATTCCCCTCTCAGATTCACACACTTATTGCAGAGGTCGTTCAGTTTTTTTGTGCTCTGTAAATGAACTCCGAAGGCTGGGCCTCCAACCAGGCCTTCCGCAATACCCTTAAAAGCCAGCAACTTTTCAGCACACCCCATAACTGACATGAAATTTTGATGGAAGGTTTTAATTTAGTTCACTTTAGAACAGAAAGTTGTTATCATATTGCCAGAGGTAGTAAAGTCCGTGACCCTCAAGAAATACTTGTCAAATTCTATCACATGTGAAGATGAAGCATTCAATTAACAAGTGGAACCTACCCTTCTCATAATTGCTATGGATTCTGTGGACAAGAATTTGGGGTAGCGGACCTCTTCATTGACAATACTGTCAAACACTTCTTCTTCATCATCCCCAGGGAATGGAGACTGAAAGAGAAAAGGAAAAGCAGTATTTTAATGAGATGGTGACAGAAAAAAAAAAGAATATATATACACATATACACATACATGCAAACACACACATATACACACATAAAGCAAATCAAATTTAGAAACATAACAGCAAGTTCAAAAAATGTTCACAGTTAATATTAAATTGACACTCAACGAAGGAAGAAAGTTATAGAATAAAAGTCATCAAGAATACTATTCATATCATAATTATCAAATATAACTTTTCTCTCTAAAATTTTAGACTTTATTTCCCCAATAAAACACCAGCAGAAAATGTTACAAGCTTTTATGGTTTCTTTCATAAAAAAAAAATTTAGTAAAAATTTATATTTAAATATCACATCTGTTTACATAACAAGTAGAAGACACTAATTAATTGAAAGTAGTTGAAGAAATTAATTGGGCATTAATTGCCACTTGCTTTATTTTTAAAGTAGCAGCAAAAATCTTCAATCCAAAATGGAAAATGGTCATGTTTAAGGAACATAATAATAACAATAATAATAATAATAATTTTTACTAATATAAAGCACAAGGCTAATAATTTTCATGTGAAAGGGTTAATCTGTACGAGCAACCCCAGCACTTGACTTGTACTTTATTTTGTCAATTGCAATAGGATGGAAGTGAAGATGCATAGCCTACTCATGATTGCAAGGTCACGGTCTCAATTCTTGGACCAGGTGGTGTGTTGAGATTTTGGGCAAAACACTTCATTTTACATTGGTCCACTTCACTCAGCTGTAAACAAGTGACCCTGTGATGGATCAGTGTCCCATTCTGGAGGGGGGGGTGATCTCAGTCACTTATAGGCTATGGGAAAATGGGCAACTGCCCATATGAGTCTTAGGACACAAGACAGCAATGTCCAGGGTTTGACGACGATGACGAAAGGGTGAAAGGCAAAGTTGACTTCAGCAAGGTTTGATCTCAAAAACCTCACGAGCTTCAAGAAATATTCCAAAGCAACTTTTTTTTTTTTTTTTTAGTATTTCTTGTAGCTCTTTACATTCTGAGTTCAAATCCCACTGAAGTCATCCTTTCAGGGCCGATAAAATAAAGTACCAGTCAAGTACTGCTGGCCTTGTGCCTAAACTAGACTCTAAGAACATGACAGTAATAACGAGAAAGACAACTAATTCATCTCTAAAATTTCTCTTGGATAATTAAAATGACTTCATAATTCCTAAAATAAAAATAATAATAAATAAAAACAGAAAATAAAGGAACGGGTGAAAAAACAAAAATAAATTTTAGTTTTAGACATACACAAAATCAACAGCAATCCTGAGAACACACAGAAAGTGATTAATTCAACTGGAAAAAAAAAACTGACAAATAAAATAACTGAAAGTTATAAAGTCACAGATTAATTATGAAATTGAAATATTGAGTAGCAGTTGATTTGATCTGATGATGTATGTGAGTGATCATATTGATCTGATACAATAGTGTTTGTTATGCATCAAAACTATTGATCATCTTGGCTGCTGTTTTGAGAGAAGCCATCTTCTCAACCAAATCTTATTTCACAAAAACGAAAAACAAAAAAAAAAAATGTCTTTTCTTACAACAAACTGTTGTGTCTTGTCACAGGTTAATTAATGGTGTCTCATAACAGGTAGTCTGCCCCCTAATAAACAATATTGTTTCTTTGTGCTGGACAGGTTGACAAGTGAACTAATCATCATCCAAAGGACTTTGCTCAAAGGACTCTGGTTTTCCCATTTTCCAACAAATATAAAATAGTAGAAGCTACAATCACACACACACACACCAATGTATAAGAGGCACTCTTGGATAAGATGCATCCTATTTTCTAAATATATTTTGTGGAACAAAACTGGTTTTGTAAGAGGAAAATGTATGATTCTGTGCAACAGTTTACTGGAATAAAGAATGAAACCATAAATTTATCTAACAAAGAGCCTGCACTATGGCACCATCTATCCATCCATCCATTCTCACAGCTCGCTATTCCTGTAAGCCCCATCAGAAGCAACTGTCATAAGCTTTAGTTTTAGATTTTAATTAAAACACAAACACTTCAGCACATGCAATGTCAGGCAGGTTTGTCTCAAAATGGTTTTGAAGGGAGGATGAAATAAGAAGTTACAGGGTTTGTTTCAACCTTATATAGACGGGTGGGCCCTTAGATGAAATTTAGTCTGAAAACAGCTTCAGCCAAGAATTGAAACAATACTGAGGACTTATCAAGAACTTGCTTCCTGTTCTATGGCACTCTTTGTTTAGAATAAATCATAATAGAACAAAAGAAAGGAAATGAGTGTCGATAGGTTTTGTGCGTAATGTTTCCATTGTGAATATTTTAAGGTGGAAAATAACTTAAGAAACTCTTTCACTTCAGAACGCATTTATTAGTGGTGGTGATAATTAACATTTTGTTAGAAAACAAAAGCCAAATCGTTTTAAGGAAAATAGCAGAACAAATATTAAAAAGTGTCTCTCATTCCCAGATTCAGCTGCCCTTTATTTATTTGCTTATTATTTTTTTGCAAAAAAAAAAACAAAAAAAAAAACAAAACAAGAAGTGGGAAGGAATAAGAAAAACCAAAAGCAAATAAAGAAAATTTCTAAACAGAACCTCAAGGAACAAGAAAGAATTCAAAATAAACTTTCCAATTCAAAATTCACACAATTGTTTCAAACACCTTTTAAGAAAAACAGAGAAAGCAACTTTCATAGAAAATAAATGTAGACAACACAACACATTTCTCTCTTTATCTTTGTGTGTGTGTGTGTGTGTGTGTGTGTGTGTGTGTGTGTAGCATTAGATGTATAACTGCTACAGATAAGTTTAGAGCTGAACAGATTATCCTAATCCAGCCTGCTTCCAGTACATTGATTAAGTAACCACTAAGCATTACTGGTTATGATATCCTGGGTAAATGTAGGAGGGAATGTGATAAACACAAGTTTGTTCCCCTACATATGTTTCACCATTGTGGTTGTTTGGAACCCTGCATTGGTAATTCAAAATGTATTTGGATGTTTAACCACGAGGGAACTTCAAGGGGAACACTTTATTGCATTGCATTACAGACAACTAATGTGCGCATGTTTCTGTCTCCTTATCTTAACATCATCTGATGGCTATAAACAAGCATTACAGCAGAGCAATGCTGTTTACTTCCAGTCTTCCATGAAAGACATGTCTGGTCAAGAGCATATATTTCCTTGTTTGGAAACAGTTGAGGGTCGGTGACAGGGAGTGCATCCAGCTGTAGAAAAATTACAACAAACTCCAGTCCAACCCACGCAAGCATGGGAAATTGGACATTATGATGATGATGATGTTTATAATAACGATATATATCAAATTCTCTAAAACTTCCAAAAAAACCAAAAAAACAACTGTTTATTTATCTAAGGAGAGGTCACCAATAAAACCTCATTTCAAGGCTATTTAATACTTTGTGACTATTGCTTTGGCTCACTGGGCTGGCTGGCTGGTATCTGGTTACCCACATACACAAAGCAGTGAGGAAAGAAACAAATATAACAATACGTAAAATAGTTAAACGTGGAGATGCGTGGCTTAGGGGTGAGGGTGTTGCATTCATGATTGTAAGATTGTGATTTTAATTCCTGGACCAAGCAATGTGTTGTGTTTTTGAGCAAAACACATTGTTTCACATTACTCCAGTTCACTCAGCTGACAAAAAGGGAGTCATCATGCAATGGGCTGGTGTCCCATCCAGGGGGACTATATTATATATGCCACAGAATCTGGGAAACCAGCCGTGTAAGTGTACAGCTCATGAAGGACCTTGCAGCATCTTTTTTTTAAACAGTTACACAGGTGTGGCTTTATGGCTTTATGGCTAGGTAGCTTGCTTTTCAACCACAAGCTTTTGGGTTCAGTCCCTCTGCACAGCTGAGCAAGGGTATTGGGATACAGTTCCAAGATGACAAATGACTGAGTCAATTTGGGAAGCAGAAACTGTGTAGAAGCTGTGTGTGTGAGTGTGTGTGAGTGTGTGTGTGTGTGTGTGTGTGTGTGTGTGTGTGAAGTGGTTGGCATTAGGAAGGACATCAGGCCACAGAAAGCAGACTCTGGAGCATGATGCAGTTCCTGGACCCAACGAACCATGCCAAACCATCCAACTCATATCAGTGTGGAACATGGACATGTGTGTCGTTGTGCTTGTTTTCACTTCACTGATGCTTAACAGATGGTGTTGGTTTCTTTACATCCCTGAAACACAACAGTTTGGCAAAGCGGGTGGGAGGCAGCAGAATATGTATCAGGCTTAAAAGAATAAGAAGAAGAAAAAAAGAAAATATTGGCATCGATTTGTTCTACTAAAATCTTGAGGCAATGCTCCAGCATGGCCGTAAGTAAAATATAAAAGAACCATACACGTTAGCAGAAATATTTACTTTACACTGCATTATTATTATTATTATTATCATTATCATTATTATTATTATTATAATTATTATCATTATTATTACTTGATATTAATGTTTAAACAGTTGTTAATATTATTAGGGAAGTATCAGACAATAAACTACATAGAAGTATTTTTAGTTAAGGGCTCTTCCCTTTCTGTTCAAATCCCACAAGGTCGAACCTGTCTTTCCTCCTTTAGGAGTTTGGTAAAATGAAGTTATGCGAATCAGAAGAAAAGATAGATTCCTTTGCTGACCAAATAAAGTAGCAATCAAATAGTATCTGTGATTGTACTGAAGCTGACCCCTGCCCTTTACCCTGCAAAATATGTAGGCCTTCTAAGACCAGTGTTAGGGGTGTATTTCAGGTATTCAAGTCAGTCATGTGAGAGTGTTAAATCAAGGATCAAAATGGGACAAAGGGAATATTTTGGGAACCTAAATTAATATCTTCATGAAAAATATATAACACACAGAGCCCTATATATATAAGGTGCAGAGGTGGCCATGTGATAAGAAGCTTTCTTCCCAACCACATGGTTCCACTGGGTGGCACCTTAAGCAAGTATCTTCTACCATAAACTCTGGATCAACCAAGCCTTGGGAGAGGATTTGGGAGAGAAAAACTGAAAGAAGCTTGTCACATATTATGCATGTGTGTGTCCTTGTGTTTCTCTCTCTACCCCACCCCCCTTGAGAACTGGTATTGGTTTGTTTACATCCCCATAACTTAATGATTCAACAAAAGAGACTGATAGACTCGGAAAGTTTGTGAAGAACTGATTGACCCAATTTGCTGACTTTTCTGATGGCATGCAGGTGTCGATAAATGGTTGAATGACCAAATCCAAGCTTTTCTGGTAGTTCCTCAACAGTTATGATGGAATTTTGTACCACCAGAGGTTTGCAGGATGTCCTCGTTGAGCTCTACAGATCTTCCAAGACAAGGATTGTCTTCTAGGCTGTAGTTTCTGGTTTGGAAATTCTGGAACCACCGTTGACACTGGCTTATGCGCATTGTCCGATTCCCATATACTGCATTCATACTTTCCGTCCCTTTGTTGCCTTTAACTCATAAAGCAAAATATGGCAAATATGTTCCTTTGTCACTTCCATTATAGCTTTGAAAAAGCAACTGTTACAATCGAACTGCACTCTGCAAACTTGCACTTAGAATAAGGTAAAATTACTGCCTGCTTTTATAGCAAGTTGATGCAGGTGGTTTATCCTGTCCCGCTCCAACTTTTAGCTAATGCAATTGAAAAAAATCGCATTATGTATGGAATGACCTGATGTATGCATGTATGTTATATATATGTATGTATGTATGTATGCTATATATATATGTATGTATATAGACATGCATACACACTGATATCGAAAAGTGTCTGAATGAAATGAATGAAAATTAAACTAATTCCTTAAAAACCAGACAAGGTAAATAACAACTGATAAAAAAACTAAAAAATTTAATTAAAATCTTGCTTAATCAATTTTCTCAGTGTAAATCTACAGAACAAGAATTGTATTAACAGAATACAATTTTCCATATTTATGGAAGCGAACTTGTATGGCCTTTTGATTTGACAATCTCTCTCTCTCTCTCCCTCCATCTTTCTCACTCACACCCACATCCACATGCAACCTTCTTTGTATTAAATCCATAATGAAACAAAAGTGTTAAATGAATGAAATTTATGAAAGGTGACTGCAAGACAACATTCAAGCCATGGTGCCAAATATTTGGTGATTGGAGAGAATCATAAAATAATTCTTCAAGAGCCAGAGAACTTTAAACAGCAAAGATAAACCATTAGAACAGAAAAATAGTCCAACTAAATACAAAAACAAGTTTTGAAATTTAATACAAAAAAGAAAGTAACAAAAATAATAATTAAAAAACAAAAAGGCAGCTGAAACTGACTCGTCACGCCAAAATGGATGCAAATGTGTGAATTGTGTGTGAAAAACTCATTCTCCAAAAACCAAACAAACATGAAGCTCACAAGAGAAGTGACAAACTTGGATATTAGAAGACATTTATATAGAACTCAAGACCAAAACTTATTCCATTGATATAAGAATACCTAATATTGAGAAGGTCGGTTACTTAGTATTAGACAAGATTCCACAACATTTCTGTTTCTACTATATTGTCCGGCATTATAAGACAATTTTTAGAGAGCAAAATTTACAGCCAAAACAAGTAGGTCGACATAGACACCAAGACAACTTTGGAGGGCCAAAATTTCTATGTGAAATGCAGCAGGATTTCGAAAGATAGAGATGATGTTCAAACATTTACACTTAAATACTATGTCAGCTTGCATGCCGGAAAATATGGTAAATATCTGAGGCAAGTTTTTTTTATTCTTTAATATTTTAGAATTTTGTTGGTAAGATTGCAAATTTCTTGGAAAACTTTATTTTCAGAGATGAAACATATTTTACAAGCATCTCTCTCATGCTACGGAAGAGTTGCCTTCCCAAATAATCTTGCCATGTTATAAAATTCCATAAATCAAAATCTATTTTTCCATTGGATAAGAAAGTTAATGTTATGGAATTTGGTGTTACAGCAAGATTTTCCAGAACACAACACTTTTGAAACATGGGAGTTGTAAGTAAAATACATCTACACTATGTTTCAATCAGCTTCATCTATTATCATCATCACAAGTCTATTAACTCTGTCTAATCCTCTCCTCTCTCCATATTCTCTCTGAGAGTCAAATTCTTGCACCTTGAAGGTACACCCTTACACCCCATCTCTTTTCTCTCCACCCAGGTAGGGGTCACCATGTATTTCCCCTAAAATAAAACACTCGTTTCTCTCCTTCAGTCATACTTTAACCTCTGAACACCTGGCCCAAAGCCACCTCCCAGAATACAACAGTCCCACTCAGTCGAGGGGTTCCCTGTCTTGTGAGATACTTAGGGACTTCACTAGTGCCAATGCCACATAAAAAGTACCTAGCACAGTCTGTGCTTTGGCTGGTGTTAGGAAGAAGGGAATCCAGCTGTAGAAACCATGCCAAAGTAGACACAGGAGCTTGATGCAGTTCCCTGGCCCATCAAATCTTATCAAACAGTCCAACCCTGCCAGTATGGAAGATGGACATTAAATGATAATGGTGATACATTTATATATATATATATATATATATATATATATATGTATATATATATATATATGTATATATATATATATATATATATATATATATATATATACACACACACAAACACACACATAGATATATATATGTGTGTGTGTGTACGTATGGTGGTCCCATACTGAATTTAAATTATAAACCTTTATTTCTAAACCAAGAGAAAGGTTACTGATACACCACAATCCTTAGAAATAACAACTCCAGAGGCTGCATTCAAACTTGGAGAATAAAACATTTGATGATGATTAGAGATGAAAACCAACTGAAACTTAGTGAAGTTATCAATATTGGGGACAAAAAAATATTTTGTCTTCTAAGATGAGAAGAAATTGAAAACTTTAGAATAATCTAATATCTGTCTCCATTATCCAAATTTATCAAACCTTCCATGGCTTGTTTGTTTTTTTTTTGTTGTTGTCTGGTTTTGGTCGTTGTTGTTGTTGTTGTTATTATTATTATTATTATTATTTCTGCTTCGTTCTCTAACATTCATTACAGACCTTACTATGCGGAAGTTGCAACTTTAAGTTTTTAGCATTCTTTTTGTCTACGATAGACTGCTGTACTTTCTGCCCGTCAGTATTGCTGTCGGCAGGGCATGCTTGTGGACCGCTCTCGCTGCTTTCCGAGCTGTTACAAGGAACGGTGGTACACGTCTCCTTGGGAACGTTACACTGATTGTTTTGTAAGCCGACACGATGGTCGGCAGCGTTTTTGCACTGAGTGACGGGGACTGTCGGAGCTGACATTCTCGCCTGCCTTTTAGCACGTGCTTTTGTCATGGTCAGTGTTGTTGTTGTAGTTGTTGTTGTGTTGGTGTTGGTGTGGTTGAAATGCACGGGGTTCTTGTTGCTAGGTAAGGGAATGGCAGTCATTGGGCATTTAGTTTGGAATGGTGAGGGTGCGTTGAGACGAGTATTCCGAGATGGACTTAGATACCCCTTACGTCGGAGGATTGCTTTAAACAATTTCGCTTCGTTCCTGTGGATGGGTGGCTGAAATGGAAATTACTGGAAATGAAAAGAAAAAATAAACACTAATAACGCAACACAGTTATTAATTGGCAAATTAACTAATGAGATTTTTAATCTAATTTAGATCAGATATTATTTAATTAGCACTAATTTGAGATGGAGAAGAGCAACAGGAATTACACCAACTAATTAGGTAACATAGTTGTCCATTAAGTTACACGTCTCCTCCTGAACATATGTGTATTGTTGGAAAGTCAGAAGCTGCAGCTTGTTTGTGATTGAGACCACAACACTTCCTCTGGAACAGAACACAAGTCCATTGCAGGGTTAACTTTCCAGCTATTGTTCCACCCCATTCACAGCTGAGTGGGGGTGGGGCCACACGAAATGAAGAGTTTTGCTCAAGAACACAACACACCACCCACTTCAGGAATTGAAAGCACAGTCTTACAATCATTAGCACAACACCTTCGCCACTGGGCCATACACTTTCACTGATTAATGAAAAGAAAGGAAAAAAAAACCTGCATGTGATGAATGACCTCCTAAAGATAAACTGATTAGCAAATTAATTTCATTAAAAGTTCACATCTCTGTTTCACAATTTGCCCCTTCCATTACAATCAGTCGACCATGTGACCCAGTTTCAAAAAACATTTTTTTAAAAATTTTCATTTGGTTTCATATAGAATGCTATGTGGCAGCCATTGGTGTGGTGCTTATAGAGTTAGACAGATGGTAACAGTGCCTTCATGTAGTTAGCATTTTACCATTTTTTAAAAAACATTTTTTTTTTTTCCAGTTACAAATCATGGTTCAACCTGGTGCATATTGTGTGTTTGCTGTGGAAGTGTTTGTCAATCTATAAAATGTGGGATCATTTTGGCCGCACCTTGAACTTTGAAACCGTGCTGATGACTAAGAGAATCTGAATGAAGAAGGAATCAAAAGGGTCCACAGATAATAAAATAAAAAAAAGAGGGGGCTGGGAAACATTGGTTTAGATGAACAAATTAGTCCCAACATTTATTTTATTAAAGTCTAGTACTTATTCTATCAGCCTCTTTTGCTGAACAGCTAAGCTATAGGGATGTAAACAAGCTAACACCAGTTATCAAGTGGTGGATGGAACACACACATGACAGGCTTTCACACAGTTTCCATCTACCAAATACTGAGAATTAAGATTTTGTTTGTTATTATTATTATTATCATTATTATTACTATTAGTGGTAAGTGATGTAGGGGGTAAGATACATTCCAAATGGGGAAGGTCTAAGGTCAAGTATTTGGTCTGTCCTATTTAAACAACCTTGAGAAAAGCATGAACACCACACATATTCGTTTATTTCTTTCATAAATTCAAGGCCTCCATCAGTCTAATATAAGAAATCAAATGTTCATTTGCCTGTCCTATAAATGTGATGCTGTTTCAAGCTTGTTTCATATCAATGTGGTTCTAACTGAAGCTAAACTGTTTTAGTAGTTTTACTACAGAAGGAAAGAAAAAAGAAAAAAAAAAGAACCAAACGATGTCTTTGTTACTTAGTGACTAAAACTACATTATGAAACTTCATGCAAGCCAAAAAAAAATAAATAAAATAATAATAATAATAATAATAATAATAATAATAATAATAATCATGATAGTAATTAAATATAATAAAAATTTAACATGTTTTTCTTCTTCATTATATATATCTATATATAAATTATGACCAGCTTTCCATTTTGGATAAAAAAAAAAATACACATGAAATCCTGAAGTTTTGACAATGTGGAATATAAAAAAAAATCAAACCTGGAAAATAAAAGCTTAAAACAAATCTTTTTGTTTTCTTTAAAGATTAAAAAAAAGACATTAATGATGACATTCAAGTTTGTAGTCCGCACACAAAAACACGTTTTGACGTTCTCAGCGAAGATTATAAAATTGATAATAGGCCAAGGGAGGTAACTTCTGCATAAACTCATTTCTACGTAAAATGGGTCTTCCATATGCTAATTTTGTCCGTGACATTCGCTATTATTGGCTAATTTTAATCCAGACGATCTCTTCTACCGAGCCTGACTCTGTAAAATGTCAGTAATACATGGTAACATTTTGTGCTCTTGCTAAGGTACTTTTACCAGATTTTCTAATGTAAAGCTACATTACTTTAAATATTATACAGCTTAATGTACTAAACACATTTTACTTGAATAATTGCTGCTGAAATCAGGGTACATCTCTAATATGCCTGTGTATCTTTTATGCTACCAAATATGGTGCATAGTTTCATAACACAATATGTTGAAGTCATTTACTCAAAATTTATTTTTCATCAGAATGTAAATTCGGTGTAATATTGCAAGAAATAAAAAGACTAAAACCGTGCTTCCATACCTCTCCGACCAGCATTTCGTATATCAATACACCAAGGCCCCACCAGTCGACGCTACGTGTGTAAGAGGTTTCAGTCAACACTTCCGGCGCCAAGAATTCTGGAGTTCCACAGAACGTGGTTGTGCGATCGCCAAAGCCCATACCTTCTTTGCACAGACCAAAATCAGCAATCTTTAAGTAGCCCTCATAATCTAAAAGCAAGTTGTCTAATTTCAGATCCCTGTGAAGAACAAAAAGAAAGAAAAACAAAGAATTAATGATCGAATCTCTGAGATGGAATACTTGCTATTAAGGTAAGTTTATAATCATCATCATCATTTAATATCCACCTTGCCATACTTGCAGATGGATCAGATGGATTTTCCTGACGCTTGTTTTCTACAGCCAGGAACCCTCACCTGTGTTCAAGCAAGGTAATATTTTCCAATGACCAGACAGGTTTTCTTTTTAATAACCAAAAATAAAACAACCCCACTCATACAATAGTGATGCACATTAATAAACATCACATAGTGATGGTGCTTTGTAAAAAAACATTCGGATCTTTTTTAAAACGGGGGCCACATTTTTCATTAATGTTTTACGTAGTGTTTTTGGTACGGAAAGACTTTCAAACTTCGTATACTTATCTATTTTGTGTTATAGAACAGAAAAATATTTTTGTATTCGAATTTATTTCATGTAAAAAATTGTCTTATTTCGATAATTTCAACCAATCACTGACAAGTATTCAGTTGTTTACATTTACTCCTTTGGCTGATTAAGTGATGTAAAGCGTATTTAATCTCCATACCTTCGTTTTATTTGCTTTTTTCATTTTAAATTTGCTTTAACCCTAACCCTACGGTTAGGGTTAGGGTTAGGGTTAGTGTTAATTGTTTCAGAATCGTTTGTTTATGTAGTCGGCACTTAATGTATATCGGCTGAATGGACGTCAGTGATTGGTTGAAATTACAGAAATACGACAACTTTCACATGGAATAACTTATGGATTTCTTTTTTTTTTAAGAAGACTTAGAGAAAAAGATGTTTTATATGACACATTCTACCAGTGTTCCAAGTTTCAAAGTGTTTCGTTAATGAAAAATGTGGCCCCCCGTTTTAAAAAAGATCCAAACATTCAATACACTCTGTAAAGTGGTTGGCATTAGAAAAGGGCATCCAACTGTGGAAACTGAGCCAAAACACTACAGAACCTGGCACAGTCCCTGGCCTTGCCAGTTCCTGTCAAGCTGTCCAACCCATGCCAGCATGGGAAATAGATATTAAATGATGATGATGATGATGATGCCATGATATCAAGACAAGAGTGTCCACATGCACACACACACTCACACATAATCATCATCACATTTAACATCCATGTAAGGTCGTGGAACAGTACTTATATTATACATGTGTCAAAGAAATAATATTTCCCATTCATTTTTAAAAAAAGAAGCAAAAAAAGAACAAGAAAACAAGACAGGTAAAGTGAAGTTTCTGAATTTACCTGTATACAATATTGTGTTCATGTAAATATTGCAGACCAAGTACCACGCATGCTGCATAGAAAACTGTCCTTGGTTCACTGAAAACGTCGCTGTGGATGTGCATCATCAAGTCTCCACCGCACGCATACTCCATTACAAATATCACATGTTGCTGAAGAAGAGAATAACTGACGTTTAAGTAGGCACCAACTGACGAATAGAGCAAAGGCAGCAAATAAACATTGATATAAGTATCTATTTATTGTGATGGCAATTAACAAAAACAAAAACCAAAAGACAACACAGGAGGGGCAGGGTTTAATAAATATTGGAGTAGTTTAATGCTTAGAAAGAAAAGGAAGAGTTTATACACACACATTAATCTAAGTATATTGTATTATAAATCCATTACTGTCAATCTTATGGACTGGTTTTGCAACAGATATCAGGTAACTATGCATATGCTCTTCAGAGATGGCAGGTGTGGAAAAAATATAGCAACTCTTTCGCTACTTTTTCTTTTTCCTTCCACACCTGCTGTAAATCCTGTGGAAAACCAACTTGGTAAGATCAGCTGAAGTGAGTCTACAGAATTGTATACTTTGATTAATATACCCATTCTATAGGAGTGCCTGTTATTCTTGAGATTCTTAGATTACACACACACACACACACACACACATATATATATAAAGCACTCACCTTTGTTTGGAAACAAGCAAAGAGGTTCACTAAGAAAGGATGTTTTGTGGAATTGATGACTTCAAATATTCTTCTCTCTGACATTAAACTCTCCACTTCATCTCTCTGGATAATGTCGGTTTTCTTCAGTGCTTTCAGTGCATAATAGTCACCAGAATTTCTATATTCTGCTAGAATGACCTGCAAACGGTAAAATAAAAATTACTGAATTCTCTCTGAGTGGATGAACCTTGCATGGAAGAATAAAAGGAAGAATGACAGAAACTAAAGGAAGAACACAACAAAGACACTGTGTCAAGAAGGAAACTTCTATGGGAGATGGTTTAATACCCATCCAATTCATGCTCCCTAATGTCTACGAAAAAGAAATTTAGTTTCCCTTTGTGTTTCTCCAATCTTATTCCAACCCATTAAAAGAAAAACTATATTCAAAACCCCAAATACAAAGAGTTACTACAATCAATCTAAATTTACAGCAAAAACCTATACTCACTTTACCAAAGTGGCCTCGTCCAAGCACACTTATCGGCCTAAACTGTGACATTTTAACTTCTTGATGGTTGTAACTGAAGGAGAGAAAAACAGAAATAAAAGAAACAAGGAAATCTTTTATGAAATCAATAAAGGAAATGAAAATACTGTTGTAAGAAGAGATATTCATTTCAATAGGGTCCTCGTTTGACATGCTGGGAGACAAGGTGTTAGAATATGAGAGAAGGGGACCAGAGCAGAGCGAGTTTCTTCTTTGCAAGGGAGCTGCATAACTATTCACGTGTATAATAAAAAAAATTTTCTAAGTTCTTTTATTTTTTTTAATGGTAAAATAGTTACCTTTTATCTTTTACTTGTACACACAAGATAAGACCCCACAACTGAGCTGGGGTATAGAACGGAAGGATAAGAAACTACGCTGGGGAGACAAGGAACAGGTGTGTGTTACTGAAGAGGTGAATACATGACAGAGAGAGAGAGAGAGAGAGAGAGATGAGGTCCAGATACAATATGAACATGAAAGAGAAGAGGATAGAAGAGCAGAAAGAGTGGATGTGTAGGTAAATGCTATGAGTGAAAATCGTGTGAGAGACGATTCGAGACAGGAAATGAGTTGGATGAAGAGAAAAATACATACTCTGGTGATGTCGGTGAAGAAACTGGTGTTTTTTCTTTTACTGGGCTATCTAAGAAGGGTGGAGTTTTTCTGTTAAGGGTCGAGGTTTCTGTGTCTTCCAAATCAATGACTGAGTTGTCAGAGATTAAATCATCAGGAAGGAAGTTAAATGAAGATAACACAGCCTGTAAGAAAGAAAAACAAAACAATTAGTACATTTCCTTAATCGATGCAATGCACAGTTAATACAATTTAATATGCACACACATGTATTAAACTGAAGAATAACTCAGTACATTTTATTTCTAGAGTACACATTTATCATACTTTTACAAGAAGATGGGTGATAATAACTTTGAAGTTTTGGCTGCTAAACAGCCTGGCAAAGGTCAACCTTCAAAGTCATTGTGACTTGCATTCTTGTAAAACTAAATTAATATAAGATACACATATAATACATACATGTACACACACACATCAATCGTTATCACTTAACATCTGTTTGCTATGCCGACATGGATTGGACAGTTTGACAAGATCCGGCAGACTGTGTCTGCTCTGGTTTCTATGGCTGGATTCCCTTTCTATTGCCAACCATTTCAGTGTATGCAGAGTGCTTTATCATGGAGCCAGGACTAGTGGGGTTGACACGTATGCATGTGTGTGGAACAGAGAATGCACCTCAAAGACACACCCAGAGCCTCACTGAAGTGCTTTGAGATCAATCTTGACACCTGAGAAACACAAAACTGCCCTGTCTGGCGAAACTGCACCAACAGAACAGAATTGCAGAGGCACAAGTCCCGAGCCAACTCCTTGCCTTCACTCCCAACAGACCACCAATGCCTGACCGGCAGCAAAGCCCTTTTGAGCACACATCAGACTGACTGGCCACAGCTGGACACACTGTGACCTGTTCTTCCATAGGATGTCCTTGGTGAGAGACAAACTGCTAATAAGAACCTTTTGGCTACAATCCAAACGTAGTGTGTGCACGTGTGAGTATGCTCACACACGCATTAGAGATTATGAATGCAGACTGTTTCTCCAAGACAAAAACGTGTAAAAGAGATTTGGACAGACTGGATTTTCATTTCTTCAAATTATAAAATAAAACCCAAAAATCCTTACCTCAATCTCTTTTATTGGTGAAACTGGTGGTTTCTGTGGGGTGGTGACGACTTCCGTGGAAGCAGCTGTTGTCTCTGGTTCTTTTTCTTGTGATGATGGCAATGGTGAAAACTCCAACTGATGGATTGGAGGACCACGATCTTGAGCAAGAATGCCGCCTGCAAAACGAATACCATTTTGGAATTTTGACAATGTTGTTTTAAAATAAATCTTTGTTTTTTATAAGAGGCTTCAACACAAATGAAGCTATAAATATTTATCTATAGCTACAAGAGTTTTTAAGGCACCAAAATTTGCTAAGGTTATGAAAGGACTTACCTGGTTTAGCAGTAGGTGGGCTGTACACACCACCTTCACCACAGTTTGGAGGTAAAGATGGGAAAGCACGTTTCATAAGTCGACCCCAAGTTGCAACATTGATGTTCATCTGACCAGGTCGTAAGAAAGTTTTTCCTACAATTCAAGAAAGAAAGCATGACACAAGTGAAAAAAAACCATGTAATATACAAAGATCGTTATAATTTAACCTACCACCTCCCTCACCCACCTCTATTTCCTTCCCATGCCTCCATCCATAGCTTTCACTCTCATCCTCATCTCCGGCTGTCTGTCGTTCTTTCACATGCTCATGAATCTACCCCACCTTTGGAATCAGTTTACTGTCCCAATTTACTCTTCAACCATATTCTTGTAACTCAAGGGTTTATGCCATACTTCATCTCCACCATCATTTCTCCCACTCCTGCTGGGGTAGTCATGTATCTCCTCTACAGTAAGACACCTGTTCCTGTCCTTCTTTCACATTTTAGCCTCTCTACATCAAACCCAATACCACCCCCATCACCACCACCGTCAAAGGGACTTGTTGTGTGAGTTACATGGTGACCACACTAGTGCTGGTGCCACAAAAAAAGCACCCAATACACTGTATGAACTGGTAAGCCTTAGAACGGTCATCCAGTCATAGAAACCCTGCCAAAGCAGGCACAAGAGACCAATGCACCCTTCAGGCTAGCTGGACCCTGTTGAACAGCCCACTTCGTGTGAACACAGGAAACTGCTACTTAGCTTCCTGAGATCAACAAGGTTTTACTTTATTAAATACAGCAATATTTCAAAAATCGTTACCTTTATGTTTAGGGAAAATACGACGCTGTCTTTGCAACTTTGGCCTTCTGGGAATAGTTGGATTCAAAAATGTTATCTGGAAATATAAATAAGCATATTTAAAAGTTCTAAATATATACACAAATACATACATTTGAGGTATTACATACATACATATATACAATATATATACATGTATACATATGTACATGTATTAGCTTGTTCATTCACCTATCATCCATTTATCCAAACTAGCATGAGTTATGTGCAGGGAGGAAATCCAACAACTATATTTGCTCCCTATACTCAACACACAATAATATGAAAATGTAAGGGTGTATCTTTTCCCACCTCCGATGAGATTCAACTTTAAAATGTTTTTAATTATATTAATTAGTTTCTAGAGTCAAAAATGATGTCCAATTTTGTAATTAACAAATAATTATTAATTTAATCATCTCTATTTTCTTAAATAAATATATATATATATCCATCTACTTATACACACATAGAAGGATATCATCATCAAACTTCTTAAACAAATGGTGATTGATGTCTGGGCCATACACACACACACACGTGTATGTATCACCGTCATCATATTGATGCTCACTTTTCCAGGCTTGCCGGGGTCAGAATTTTACTGACATAGATTTCCCAGAAACAGATGCCTTTCCTTTCACTAGTCCTTCCCTATTTCTAAGCAAGGTAATATCTCCCCCATGGACAGGCATATTCTTGGAGATTATTGGAGTTATCAGTAGAATATTGAGTTATTTCCCTTCGCTCATTTTTGGCTGCTACTGCTAATGATGGTGAGCTAATTATCACAAAGTTTCACTTAATTAACACCGACATAATATACATCAATATATTTATATACATACAGAGAGAGAGAGAGAGAGAGAGAGAGAGAGAGAGAGAACATAAGTTAACATGAAATTTTGATGGAAGGTTTTAAATTCAGATCACTTTAACCCTTTTGTTACCATATTTCTGACAAAATACGTTGCCTTAGTTTCAATGAATTTTGAAAATAATGAAGAATTTGGCAAAATAACTTTGTCATTTCTTAAGCTGGTGTGTGAAAATCAAATTTCACAGAATTTTGATGGAAAATTTTAAATGAAATCATTTTAAAACAGGGGTAGTTTCAGGCAGATTGGTATCAAAAAGGTTAATATGACTTAATAAAATCAAATAAATTATATTTTAGTTGGTAAGGAAGAAATAGAAAAACAAAAACAAAAAATTGTTTTTACTTCAGCAAATAAAATTCCTTGCGGTTCTAAATGTATTGCCATGCCGTGTCTTTGATTATCAATGAAATCTTCAAGTCTTAAAAATTTTATAGCACACATTTGACGCCAGTCTCGCCAGTGAATAGCAATTTCCAGTTCTCGAGACTATAATAAATATATAAATAAGCATAAGATAAAAATTAAAAAATAATTAAATTACAATGATTTCAAAATTTGGAACAATTAGGGAAAGAGATAAGTCATTCACACCAACTCTAGAACTTGACTGGTACTTGATTTTTCTTTTTTATCTCGAAAAGATGAAAGACAAAGTTGATCTCAGCAGAATTTAAATTCACAACATAAAAAGCCAGAAGGAATGCTGCTAACAATTTTGTCCAACACACCAGACACTCAGCCAGCTCACTGCATTCCTAATAATAATAGCAATGGTTTTAAATATTGGTACAAGGCCAATAGTTTTAGGGCTGGGGAATAAGTCAATTACACAAGAGGTAGTGCTGAAAAGATGTAAAGGGCTGGAAGAAATTCTGCAAAGTGTTTTGTCCAACGTGTCCTGGACTCAATGTAATTAACCCAACCCTGCACCTCCAAATTGCTGGCCTGATGCTTTGATACGAAGAAAATTATTTTCTTTTGCTTTCAGCCACTTTCACAATGGGCATCTTGTATTAAAATGTTGACTGAAATAAGCCCCAAAATATTGCCCTGGACCCTATCTGCAAAGCTGAGCCTCCCACAAGCTTAAATACACTTTTTTTTTTTTGAATAAAGCACTGCTGAAATCGGGGGGGGGGGGGGGATCTTTCATGCCATCAAATATGGTAAATCAGTGCAATAGTTTTTACTGATAATAGTTTCAAATTTTGGCACAAGGCCAGCAGTTTTAGGGGGTGAGTAACATTTGAACTCGGAATGTAAAGTCAGACAAAGTACCGCTAAGCATTTCGTCTGGCAATGCTAACCATTCTGCCATTCTAACCACCTTAATAGTTTTTACTAATAATGAAGACAAGCTTTAGAGTTGAACATTACCCTATCTAAGTTGATACTTGTTCTATAGTCCCAACACTGTTGGCTACAGGGTTTCCAAGGGGTCTGTCCAACATGCTGGTTATCTAGTTTCATCACAGCCATAACATCATCTGAAATATCAAAAGAGAGAAAAAGAAAGAAAAATCACCATAAGTTATAAGTTTAAAAACTCAATGTTGAAATGTTCCAGGGAAAATATTTCATAATTTAAAAACAAAAAAGATTCAGGGAGAAAAAAAAAAGCATAAATTTGGTTCAGGTTTTCATTATCATTTTTAACCGTTTTGTTACCATTAACCTTTCATTACCTGACACAAAGCCCATTCCTCCTCAATGCTACACCCACCAACTCAGTTGAAGGGCCTTGCCTTGCAAGTTACCCACTGACCTTACTGGTGCTGGTACCACACAAAAAGCATCCAGTACACTTTGTACAGGGATTTATGTCAATTAGGGCATCTAGCTGTAGAAAATACCAAAGCAGAAACATAGGAGCTTGGTCGAGTCTCTTGGCTCACCAGCCCTTGTTGAACCATTCAGCCCATGCCAGTATGGGGAACAGATGTTAAATGGTGATAGTGATGATGATGTTGATGATTTCTTCTCAAAATACACTGCCTTTGTTGCAATTAATTTTGAAAATAATGAAGAATTCATTAAGGTAACTTTGGCAATATTAAGCTGGGTTTCTAAAACCAATTAACACTGAGTTTTGATGGAAGGTTTTAACTTAGATTGCTTTGAAGAAGGGAATTTGTATCATGGATATATAACAAAATAGACAATATGTGTGTGTGTGTGTGTGTGTGTGTGTGTGTGTGTGTGTGTATATATATATATATATATATATACATACACACATAATGAATATATGAAGATATTGGTATCATGTTTATTATAATTGTTTCAATAACATGGATTAGATTGATCACTTAACATACCAGAATCAACATAAACAATAATTACGTAATTTCATGCAATATCCACATGAGTGTCGACTGAGGTAATTACCTGGATTTTCCCCGCTTCACATATACTATATGCACACACACACATAAATACACAAATGCATGCACACACATACACATATATATACACACACACACATTTCATTAAATACATGGCTAGGCTTATTTTATCCTTTTTTATTTTCAATTTTTTAATATATTCTTTTTCTTTATTTTTTACAATTAGTTTCAAAAAATACTATATAAAAAAAACTAAGAAAATATGTAAAATCTAAAATAAAAAGGATAAAACTTGAATGCAGTCATGTATGTAATGCCTTAGGCACAATGTTCTACCTGTTTTATGTTCAAACTAACCAGATCTGGCCTCTCAAAGCTAGGAGATAATGTAGGATTAATTCAAAACAATGTGAAGAAATAAACATTATATCTGACAGAACAATCTGAATATGAAAGGGTTAAATGAAACATCTATACAAGAAAAGCTGGTCCCTAACACATCATATTTCTGTCACAGGGTCAAAAGACATTGAAGGTAATACAAATATCTTTCTGTGTCATTATTTTTCCTGTTGTCAATTTGTTTCTTTCATTATATACATTTTTTTTTTTACTCGTTCTTCTCTAACTTGTCTTTACCATTCATTTAACAGACCTCATCTTGTCACTGCACTTGTCTCGTTTTTGGTTCCTACCCGTGTTTATCTATCCTGTCTGCTCATTTCTACCCTAGCAGCTTATGTCACTCACACCACCCAACTGCCCAATCTTGTCAGAAGGTGTCAAAATTGTAATGATATTTGGTTGATAACTAATTGAAGGGTGCTGAGCTTGTCTGCATTTGTTGTGCATGCATTTCTTTCTTCCTGTTTTACAATATTCTTTTAATGATGTCAGTTGTAAGATCATGCCCATGCTGGAGCAGTCTTACATTTTTATTTTATGTGCACACACACATATATACAGACATACACTAATAACAATATAGTCAACATATATATATATATAAAAAAACTTGATAAATGTTTGCCACTTAAAATACAACAGCCTTAATTAATGATACAACAACAATAGCAACAACAACAAGAAATGAGCTTACATAAATTAAAAGATAAGTTCTTCAAAAGAAGAGAAAAATATATTACAACAATTAGTAAGTTAATAATTAGTAAAAAAACAAAATGAATAAAGTATAGAAATAGAATAGACAAAAGATATATGGAGAAAAGAAACATCGGACTTTTAGATTTCAGAATTTAATGTCTAAAATCACCATCAAAAATAAAGGAGAACAAAAGAAAAACAAAAGCTGACATGGAAAACACTGTATCCTAAGGATTCCTGCCAAGTATCAAAATGCTGTCATCATGACTGCTGCTCAACAATGCTGTGTGAACAGTGGAAAGGTTCTAAGACATGTCCCACATACCATGCAAACCAAATTACCCCAAACTGTTAGAACTCATTATATATATATATAGATATATATGCTTCAGAATAAATAGTTGGTCAAGTATAGAGCATAATATGAAATTAAATAAATGACAAGGGAACGGTAAATTATGCAGTGATTATCATTTGCTTACAGACGTTTCTGCTGTACGATGTAATACACATCGAGCTGAGTGCAAGTGCATCACCTTATAGCTTCCTCAGAGCTTCAAAACTATATCTATGCATTTCACACAATGAACTTAGAAAAAAATCCTCACAGAACAAATGATGATTTTCTGCACTGAGATATTTGAAAGATTTATGTGTAAGTTTGCTTGTGCATCTAATTTCCTGTTTCATCAATGTAACTAAAGACATGCAGATGGGATTAATGTGTTTTCTTTTTTCTTTTACACAAACTGTCAAATTTAATACAAACTCCACATAACTCTAAAGTTTTAAATTCTATTGGACAATGAGGAGAAAATATTAATAAAATACACTATATGATACTATTTCAATGCTATTTCACTGAAATTTTGTGCAATTTAACGAGAAACAAGAATTTTTACAGACACCTATATTTCTTCTTAGACATGCTTGCTCACATACACACACATATATATACATCCACCAGTCATTCCCATAGATTTTAATGGCTGTCACATGATTTGTTTTGCTGAGAAATAACTAAATATACATGGACATGTTACACATAAAACATTATATTATAATTGAATGAGAATTTTTCAGATTTAATTATTTATTTCTTATCTATTTTGCTTTTTGTTTTCATAGCCAAGTTACAACACTGCCATCTGATATCAACACAAGGTGACACACTTTTTACATGAAGGTACAGACGATTGTCATACTGACACCCAGTACTAGACTGGCATTGCTTCAGCTTCCTTGCAAACACGATGAAGTTTGATAAGATCAACAGATCGATAGAGACAAAAATATATCTTAAATACCTGATCAAACCTTTATTTACAGGTTAACAAAGAAGTTCAATAAGAAGAGAGGGGGGTCAATTTTTACCTCATTAAATTAAGACAGATAGATAGACAGAGAGAGACAGCTTGAATGAATTGCTCCCATCTATCACGTTATTCTTTCATCACCATCTGAAGATAAATTCTGTAGAAAACTGATGATGACAATCATACACACAACAAAGCTTTCACGAAACATCACAAAAATGAAACAACATTTAGCTCAACGGAAGAAACGAACTGAAGAACAGCTGTTAAAGAAGCATTCACAACTTTTTCACGAAGGATATATTATATATGAATATATAAGTGTTTACTTTTAAAAATCCATTAATATATCAGCAACAAATGAGAAGAAGAAAAAAAATAAATATATACAATACACGGTAAGGAAGAATGATCATACCTTCATGGTGTTGATTTTGACATCCCTGATAAGCTAACTTAAAAGCTGAAAACAGTGATACAGATAAGAATCTATTTAAGTATTTTATGTATATATTTGTGCGTGTATATAAATATATACATCAACTCCAGTAACAAAACACGAAGATATATATATCATATATTACTGGCGGAGGGGGGCTTCAAACTGTAAAATTGTTTGTTTGTTTGTTTGGTGTCTGTATTGAAAAGATACAAATGAGTATCCCTCAATACATTCAAACAGCGCCAACAAGAAGAAAAAGAAAAGAAAATAACAAAGAAACGAAAAGAACCAAAATAACGACATTATTCTCTCCTCAATATGCTGTTATTTTATCAGAAGGCTATATTTTTTATTTATATATATATATATATATATATAAATATATGAATGTTACATATATACATGCACACAATAACAACATTTAATAAAGGATTTATAGGTGAGCTACTACAAGCTTCATGTTCAGCAGTACGGTAATTGGACAGGTTTGAAATATTTTGAGCCTAAACGATTGCAGGGTAGCATACAGCAAGTTATACAAGCCCATCCAATATCTGTACCATCCAAACATGAAACTTACAGTAGATCATAGTTAAATCCCATGTTTATTAAATGAAACTTATCTCTCGCTGGATGAGGTACTTCCTTTGTTGAACCGACCAACAATGGAACAGTCTGCTATATATTTTGGGAAAAGCTGATGATTCACTCTGCTGCTACTCAAGAGTTTCCTTCTATATGCGATCGTCCAAGATTATTCAAAATCCATCACCTGACTGAAAGATCACACATAGTAATGGAGTAAATCATCAGTTTTTGTTTTTCTTCTTTTGTACTCTTACATGGATTGAGTACTCTTTCTTTCGTACCTCCAGACGTGTGTGTGTATATATATATCAACCACCATTCACGAGTATAATAACTTAGTAGCATATACCATGCTTTCTTTAATTGCTTTAGGTGCCTGTGAAGTCACAAGCAGACACAGACTACCTCCCGGCCCCCTCATCCTTGATCCAGGATGAAACAGCTGGAGGAAAAGAGAGCTGCACCAGTATATGACTGGTACTCATTTACAGCTAAGTAGACTGGAGTAATGTGAAATGAAGTACTTTGCTCAAGGGCACAATATGCTTCCCAGTCAAGGAATTGAACTCATGGCCTTATGATCATGAGGTCAACACCTTAACCACTGGATCATGTACCTTTACATATACACACACACACACATATATATATGCATGTATGTATATTGCTAAGGTACAAACAAGTGTATCTATATATATATATATATATATATATATACACACACACACATACACACACACACACACACAGGTATAGAGTGTTTCTTCCCTCTGATTCATCATTATCAACTTGAATCTCATCAACATCAGCCTCAAAGTTATCATCATTGCCTACAATTTCTTTATGTTCAGACTCTGCATTACATTGTGCTGTTCATCTCAATTTTACTCATTTTCAACTTACAATGTCATCACTGTATGATGGAACTTTTTTAATGAATAAACAAAATGACACTTCATTGATTAATTGTCACAGAATAGTAAAACAATGTAAACATGAAAAAAAGGAGGAGGCAGTTCCCTGCTATCCTTTCATTTGTTATTATAAGTCTCAGAGCCAATCATTGACATGGTTGCGGTTTACCTACAAAAGCCAGTGTTTAGTCAAGGCCAATCCTATGTAGAACAACAAACAGGAGAAGCTGCAGTGAATCATACCTGTATTTTGAGAGTGATAGATATAATTTTCTCTGCTGCAGAGTGTGTAAATTATATACAGACCATAAGTTTCTTACAGTTTCTGTTTACCAAATCCATTCACAAGGACACTTGCCCTAGATGCCACACAGTGGAACTGAAACTGGAACCATGTGGTTAGAAAGCTAACTTCTTACCACACCTGCACACATATATAGTATAGGATGTAGTTTTACATCTGAACTACCAAATGTATGAAGCTTTATTGTAATTTAGGATACAAGTTTTACTCTATAAAATTGTAATGCCTTACAAAACTATATAATGTTTACATTCTTTTACAATTCTGCAAGGACTAAGCACTGATGTCATTGGCTGTTAATTAATAAAAACAGAAAAATCTGCTCCATTCTACAGTGACAACATTCAAATTAGTTAACAATGCCAGAATTGAGACAGACAACAGTGGAATCGAAACTGAAGAGAATTAAACTAAACTGAGAGTTAAAATGACAAGTTTGAAGGAGAAACCCCTGTCTACAGGTATGTGGGGGGGGGGGAGTGTCAGATATATTCGTAGGTTTCTTTCCAATGTTATTTAAATTAACACAAAAGATACTTTAATTGCAATATTTTTTTTTGTTTTTTATAGTTTGTTTTTGTAGCTCTATTCTTTCTCTACAACTTTAGGTTTTGAAATTTGAATAAATTTTACCTCTTTTTCAGTCATATGATGACAGAATGCCAAATGGAGGTGGGGGGGAGACAGAAAGGAAACAAGCATTTTGATCCCAAAGCTGTCAAAGACACTCAAGACATTTGTGTTGTGTGTGGAGAAGCAATGACTGAAAGAACTACACAAAAATGGTTTCCAAGTTTCAAAACAGGAAAATTCGACTTCACAGATTTGGCATCTTGCCAGCTCATTCAGTTCAACGCAGATCGATTGAATAAGTTCATCTGCAGGGATCTATGTCAGTTCACTAGGGACTTGGTCCAGCAGATGGGATCCTCTCACAAGACCACTGCCTGTGCACAGTCAATGCACCAGCTTAACAAGGCCATCCAGCTGAAACAAGCCAAAATGGCAACATTGCATATTTCTCTCCAATGCAACAAGGCTGCCTCCCACCACCACCACCGCCCACTCTACCCGAACCACATCACTAATTTGACCAAAAATACTATTTGAGAAATTGCCTTCAGATTATTAACTTTCTGATCACTTTCTGGTGATTTGTTGAACAACAATGAAAACTGAGAATGTGGCTCAGTGAATCTGAGTCAAAGCAGTAATAAGTTAGTAGAATGTTGACAAGAAGGTCTTGAACAATGAAGGAGAATATGTCATTGGATTGATTTGTTAAAATCATTAATGAAAAATAAGGATTAAAATGAATTAGGTGGGTGGACTCTGAATTTATCTGACAACTCAACACGTGTGTGTGTGTGTGTGTGTGTGTGTGTGTATATATATATATATATATATATATATATATATGTATGTATATATATGTATATATATATATGTGTATAAGCACTGAAGTTAAATCTTCATATTGACAGTAACACTTAGCAGCAGAAGATACCAAAGACTGAAAGAAAGAAAGAATGAATGAAAGAAAGAAAAGATAATAAGGGCTTCTTTTTTTGTTCCACTGAAAACACCATGACCATACAAAAATGAAAATCAATGAATCAAGGATTTTTCAAATAAACAGAAGAACGACACCAAAACAAAACAAAAAAAAAACTTAACAGAAGACGATTTACTTACAAAGCTATCAGAGGTGGGAAGAAAGACAAAAGAAAAATAACCAAAAAAAAAAAAGACATACCAATAATGGATATTAATAAATATGATATGCAGAGAGGTAGGGGAGAGGAAAAAACAGAAATCAAACAAATTGAGATTTGAAAAATTGAAACAAACAGTCAAGAACACATGTAAGATGGTTTTTTTTTAAATCGTTAATTTTTAAATATTTTTTTTTGGCTCTCGGGGTGTGTAGAAACAGCAACAGTTTGGTCGCTGACGCAACCAGTTAAAAAGTTGCTTTTTCACATACCATTGTCAACACAACATTCTGTGGGTGCACCACCTGAAATTGAAAGCAGGGTGCAGTGAGTTATCAAGAGGAGAAGATCAAACTTGTTTTTTTTTTGGTATTTTTTTGGTATTTTGCGAATAAATATCCCGACCGCGACAGTCAGTCAGTCAAAGAGAGACAAACAGACAGACAAACACTATTTCAAACACATTTAACAGCGTGTGAAACAACATCAATAAGAAGAAAAAGAAAAAAAAACTTTAAAAATGGCAAGAAGACAATTAGCTCTGTTAAACAATTTGTCAAGTTTATTTTCATTATTTTTTTCATTCACACTAGAGACACTATTACTTGAGAATAATAATAATAATGATAATATTAAAAATTAGAATAATAATAACTTTTAATCATAATGGTAATAATAATGATGATGATGAGGATGATGATAGTAATAAACAATAATGATCTTATCTAATATATGCACAAAAACCACTAATTTTTAGAGACAAGGGGGTATTAATTAGTAAAATAAATCAACCCCAGTAATTAACTAATAATTTCATTTTTAATGAGACAGACAACTGAAAATCAAACGAAATATGTCAAGGCCCTTTTGTCCATCACTTGACCAATTCTGACCTAAATAACAACAACACTACCAGTAATAGTAACAAACATAGGCACAAGGCCCGAAATGTGTGGGGAGGGAGAGAGTCCAATATTCAATGCCCCAGTGCATAACTGGTACTTTCTGCACTGAGCCCAAAAGGATGGACCTTGGCATGATTTCAATTCAGAACATAAAGAGGCATGAAATACTGCTAAGCATTTTGCCCAGCATGCAAACAATTCTAATAATAATAATAATAATAATAATAATCCTTTCTTTTAGAGGCACAAGGCTTGGGAGAGTGGGGTCAAGTGAAGACATCAACCCCAGTGCACAACTGGGATTTATTTCACTGACCCCAAAAGGATGAAAGGCAAAGTCGACTCCAATGGAATTTGAACTCAGAATGTAAAGACAAGAAATATCACATAGAATTATGTCTAGCTGAGTAATGGTTCTGCCAGCTCACTACAGTTATAATAATAATAATAATAATAATGTGTCAGGAAGACACTCAGTAAGAAATGGAAACAAAATTGAAAGAAGATGATGATAATAATAATAATAATAATAATGACAATGATGATGTTGATGATAATTTTACTGACATAATTATTATCTAATTAAAAATTTTGAAAACAATCATTTATTTTTCTCATAGACTTTCACCTCCCAAATAAACAATATTGAATTCACTCAGACAATCCAGATGGATTTATGGAAATATATACCAGGCATAGGACAGGCTGCAAAGGGGAGAAGTTTGCTTTGTGAGAATTTGGTTTCAGGTTCCAAATCCTTGTGATTCGGTAGATGGAAAAGCTTGTCATGTGTGCGTGTGTGTGTGCGCGCATGCGCATGCGTTGTGTCTCCTTGTCTTCACATAGTGTAGTAGCTGTAAATGAGTGTTACTGTTTTACAAGCAGTGCAATTCATTTTGAGTATTCTACGAGAACATGTCCAGTCATGGGGAAATATTACCTCACTCGGGAAACAGATGAGGTTTAGTGACAGGAAGGGCATCCAGCTGTAGAAAATCTGCCTCGAAAACCCCCCTCAAACATGGACGTTAAGCTAATGATGATGACAGTGGGTAATGTGGCAGTGTGATTAAGAAGTTTGCTTTGGAGCTATGAGGTTCAGAGTTCATTTCCACTGTATGGACACCACCAATTGGTGCCTTCTACCATAGTTGGAGGTTGATGTTTGTTAGTGAAATTTAGCACAGAGAAACTGGAAGAAGCCTATTGTGCATGTGTATAGCCATTTCTTGCAAAACATGTACACTGCTTGTAAACAAAGTCACCATCATACAAGTTTTGTCTGTTGTTTGTTTGCAAATCCTCCAGAGAAGCATGTCTGGCCATTTGAGCTTTACGCTGTTTGACGGTCAAGCAGGAAAGATGACTTCACTTGAAAACAGGTGAAGAGAGGGCAACAGGAAGAGCGGCTAACTGCAGAATATTCTGCCTCAACAAGTCTTGTCTGAGCCATGCAAGCATGGGAGAATAGACATTAGAACAACAATGATGAGGATGAAGATGACAAGGATGATGAAGATGATATATATTATTATAAATACATAAACTTGTAGCTTCATGCATAATTATGGGAACAATTAATTGCTCGTTATTACATTTCTAATGGTATAACCATCACTTTAACTTTCAGTTGAGTTTGAAAACAATAATCAAGTTATTACCAAATTTAGTAAAATAACTTTTTAATCATTTATTTTTTTCCATTATTAAACTCATGTCTGGAATATAACTTAACAGTTCTCAAATGGAATTAAAAATGGATGGTTTTTTTTAATAAATAAATAAATAAATGAATAAATAAATAAATATGAACATTTCAAAACAGGCAGTCATGTACGTTAGAATCAAGGGTGGCTTTAGGCATGAGGCTGGTTTTGTCAAAAGGAGTTTAAAAGACATGATTATACAGGGATGCTTGCCTCTGTGTGTGCGTGTGTGCACCTTCTCCTTCCACCTACCCCTTTTACAGCAGTGCACAATTTTGCTATTCCTATTCTTACACAGGGCTGCTGGGTAGGGTAGTTGGGTACATGCTGAATTTACCTTTTATATCCTCTCCTAACAACTGTTTAAACAATAGGCTGATCTGTTCGGCTCCATCAATTTCAATCGATGCAGTGGAACCTAAAATTTTATTGACAATATAGAGAGCAATAACAACAGCAACAACAAAATCAGGCTCTTTATATGTTTTTTCCATTCTTTTTTTTTTTTATCGTGTAAGGGAATGTAAGAGAAACACATATTTATACACATACACACAAATACATACATACTTATATATATACCCACACAAATATACACACGTGTGTATGTGTATGTGCATGTATATATATATATATATATATATATATATATATATATATATATATATATACACACACATACATATATATTTGTGTACATGTATATACTAACACATATATGTACTGGAATAATAGGTTATCTTTCAGTTATATTTAGGAAGTAAATCAGTGTAGATGTGTGTGTGTGTGGACAGTAGTGTAGTGCAAATAATGGTAGATGCATCAAGAGTAGGAGAGAGAGGGAGAGAGACAGAAAGACAAGAGACATACAGACAGAGATAGAGAAAACTGAAGAAGCGAAAGTCACAAAAAGAGAGAGAGAGAGAGAGTGAGAGAGAGTAGAGGACATGTACACAAAAGAGACAAACACACAGAGAAAGAGAGAAAGACAGATTTTTATTTATTTCTCTTAGGTTACAGAAAAGTTAGCTGCATCTCTGCTCCAAGACAATTAACAAGAACAGAGAGAGAGAGAGAGAGAGAGAGAGGAGGCAGAGGGTGGTCTACAAGGAAAATAAGTAAACGAAGACAAAATAGAAGACCCCCACCCCCACCCCTACACAGGTACAATAAATAGAATTAATAGTGGTATCTCTCATTTGACAGTGATAAAAGTGTGCAGGGTACAACTGTACTGACTGCATAAAAGTGTGAGAGAGAGAGAGAGACAGACAGACAGACAGACGGAGAATGCGCAAGATTGTGGGTGTGTGTGTGTGTAGGAGATGCAGTGAAGCATGAAACACCTGGTGTAGGATAGAGAGAGATAACTGCAGGAAAGAGAGGAAAAAAGTCAGCAATGAAGAAGCAGTAAATGTTGTTGGTGGTGTGTTTATATTAAAGCTTACTTCATGGTGTTTGTGTTATGTTATTTAGTATCCGACATTAAGAGAGGAGAACATTTCACACAGATTCACTCACTGACAACAATGATCCACACAAGAGTCTCTCAGTACAAGTTCACACCACAACCTCCTAGCAACAGAATATATCTAAATACATAGACATTTACACACACACACACACACACACACACACAAAATTACATACACCCATGCACACACACACACAGTACTCTTGTTTAAAGAAGGCCTTGAGACTTATACCACAAACACACACAAAATTGTGACAGTAACGACAGGAGGTGGAGTTCCAGGAGGGAGAAGGGGGTAAACAGTAATAAACCTAAACCATTGCTGGCAAACAAGACTTTGGATGTACATGGGGGGGATGTATATGGGTGGATGTGCATGTGTGTGTGTGTGTGAGAGAGAGAGAGAGAGAGAGAATACAGAAAGCTAAGATTAAAAGAATAAAGGACAAAGCCCCTTCCCGAGTCATGTAGATGCCTCAGGCTGGTTTCCTGGATTTTCTTGTATATATATATATATATATATATATATATATATATATATATATATATATATATATATATATATATACTCCCCACTGGATGGGACACTGGTCCGTCACAGGTACCATTCATTTTTGCCAGCTGAGTGAACTAAAGCAACATGAAGTGAAGAGATTTGATCAAAAACAAGTGTCACCCGGTTCAGGAATTGAAATCACAATCTTACGATCACAAGTCCAGCACCCTAACCACTGAGCCACGTACCTCCATGGAAAGCAAAAAATTGAAACTGAAGGAAATAAGAAAACGTAGGAAGATCGATAAAGACATAAAGAAGGGAGTGAAGGAAGCTAAGAACAAAAGACAGGAGCAGCCATTGAAGCCAGCCTTGACAACAACAACAACAACAAACAGAAGACTTTACTGAAGAATATAAACTTAGAGTAAACATCATCAAAGACAAAAGACAAAAAAAATGGGGAATAATAATAATAATTGTGGATGTTAAAGGATGATGAAGAATGCCAGAATACCTTTACAAGAAGAGACATTACAGATAAGACCTGTTTGTGTTTATATGAGATATAAAATAACATTTGGAAGGGGAGCAAGAAGCTGTCTATTGGAGCAGAGCCACCCGTTTCTACTTCTCCACCCCTGTTTTGTCTCACATCACTCTCACATCATGTATGCGATGGGAGGGTGGAAGGGAAGGAGGGGGCCTCTGTGTGGACAGAAACTTTGTTAAAAATAGAAGTCAAAGAAATTTCTTGCAAATCGACCCCTCTTTACACCATCTTGAAAATAAAAGGAACAACAACATTGGTTGGACATCGTAGTAGTCTGTGGCACATTGTCAGGCAAGATGGGAGAGTCATGGTTGGATTAGGAAGCCAGTGATCATAACAGGTTTCTTTTCAGCCAGAACTGACCCAGGTCTAAACAACAACAAGATTGTGTATGAGGAAAACCCGAGCCAGGAAGGGAAACTCTAGGTAGTCATTCAAGCAAGCAGCTAGAAACAACAACCAATATCACTCCTCAAATTACATCTTGCTATCATTAAGACAAAATAAGGAAAAGAAAAAGGAGAGAGAGAGAGAGAGAGAGAGATTGGTTGATGTCTCAATATATAAACAGACCCAAAGGTTCACTCTGGAACATTTTTAACCATAAGTTGGTTCAACCAAGATTCGATTCCTCATCTTCATCAAATGATCTCAAGAAGGCAATCAAGCCAAAACTTCAAAGTCAGTCAACTTTTCTCCTGTATGTTTGAAATATGCATGAAATACACACACACACACACACATACTTATACATACACACCACACACACACATGCATATACTCCCCTACTTATCTCCTTTGGATAATTGAGGTCTAGTTCTGTATGCATATACACATACATACAGTCACACACACACACTCAGTCACATACAATTGTCTCTGCTCTCCAGAACCCACCAGCTTACAACCCACCTTTCTTTCTTTCTTTCTCTTATACAAATATTTTCCACTCTGATTCATGCTAACTCTCACCGTCATTAACCTCCTAATTATAGCCGTTATTTTTGTCACTCCATATCAGAAAGAGAAAAGCCTGGAAGGCACACCACAGCAGACAGCCTTGAACAATATAGTAATCCGTACGACCTTATATCAAAAGAGCTGCTTTTGCAGCCACATGGTTTTGGATTCAGTCCCACTCTGCAGAACCTTGGGGAAGGGTCTGCTTATATAGAACCAGGCTGACCAATGCTTTGTGAGTGAATTTCATAGGTGGAAACTGAAAGAAGCCTATTGTGTATATATACATATGACAGAACTTATGGAAAATGCTTTGGTCAGTCAGAAAGTTAAGCAAAACAAAGCAAAACGAAAGTGGAATTTTAAATTTCTCTTCACATCTTCTCTACATCCACCTGGTTACCATATTTAAAGGCATCTGAGATATAATTTTCCCTCAAAAGAATGTCTCAAAAACATCCCCTTTGGGTTCAATATACAAACATGCTTTAAGGCACTAAAGACGTTTTTTTCCCTGAGTAAGTGTTCCTGAAATTGGGGCACATCAAATATGCCCATGTGTCCTTTGTGCCATCAAATATGATATACACCATTCCCCCAGCAGCAGCAGAAGCAGCAGCAGCAGAAGCAGCAGCAGTGGTGGTGGTGGTAGAAGTGGGTGGTTTTGTGCTTACTCTATGCACGTGTGGTCTCGTCCACCAACAGACATTCAAACACATGCATCATCTGGTACAGTTTATCTTTACTATTAAAGCAACACTCTTTTTTAGCTGTTGTTATTTTTTGTTGCCATATTAACACTTCTCTAACATCCTGCCACTCATCCCGAACCATGACTTTGGAGGTTTTTTTTTTTTTTTTACTTGTTTTGGGATGGGGAGGGATGCTTCTTCCAGAGCAAACACAGCCTATAATTAAAGTTAATTATACCAAGCTAGCTAGCTAGCACAAGCAGCATTAATTAAATCTAATTACAGACAGATAACTATTCTTACATATATATATATTTATAACCCCTAAAATTAGCCTCCTTCACCCGTCTCGTTAGGCACTGAATATTTTACTGACATCATCTATCTATTTATCTGTCATATCAGATGTAGCACGACCCCTATGAAAGTGCCCGAACAGACTCCGATGAACTTGTGGAACAGCGAGAGCTTCATTGCCTTCATAAAGTCATGCAATGCAGATCACATTCAGTTATCGAATGCTCAGAATGTATCACGGTTGGTTTGTTGGGGATTGAAGACCACAGAACAAGCAGAAACCTCATCCCTGTGTTGCCAGTGTCAAGCAAAAGTTTGGCAGTTCTAGGCAGCTTATCATTTAAGTTGATTAAGATATGACTTTAGAATGTGATGTCCACATGTCTTGATTTTCCAAGACCATTTACAAACAATAGGCCCCATGCCCCAACAGAATGCTTCAGGACGGTTAATTTGCCCTGTTACTTTTTAATCTTATTTTAATTTTCCAGTTTGTTTTTATGTAAATTTCATACCTATAATGAATATCCACACAATAACGGTTTCGAATTTGGCAGAGCCAGCAGTTTTGGAGGAGGAGGAGGATTACATCAACCTCAGTATTTGACTGGTACTTATTTCAGTGACCCCCCCCCCCCAAAGAAACGCGTGCACACACACACAATAACAAACAAACACACAATCTGTATGTGTGTTTATTATTGGCACAATGACTCCCCACACCCAGCTACAACAAAATCGGTTCCAACACACAAGTTCACATCAAGAATCTTGCAAACTAAATATAAAAACGAAATATTTTATGTAAATGTCTTTTTTTATACAAGTTCTCCAGTACATCTTTCATTTAACCCTTCAGCATTTGAACTGGCCTTCTCTAGCTCAAACATTCTTCTTTCAGTCAGATCCAGCCCCTCACACCTACTCTTCAATGTCATTCTAAAAATAAACAACTCAAAATCTTGAAATTACAAGATAATGCATGATTAATTCAAAACAAAGTGAATAAATAAGCATTACATTTGACTGAGGAATATCTGAATGCTAAACGGTTAAAATTTGCTTATTGAAATTTTTCATCATGCCATTTGCAAATTTTTCAGACACCAGTTTCACGCTTATAGAGGTTGTGATTATAGCCATCTTGTGTTAATTTTTTTCCAGTACATGATCAATAATTCATATTGCCATACATAAAAGAACATACAATATACACATATATATATATGTATGTGTATGTATGTGTGTGTGTATATATATATATATATATATATATATATATATATATATATATATGTATGTATGTATATATTTGTGTGTGTATGTATCTGTGTTAACCAAGATCTTTTCCTGCCCTAGTTGCATATTGCAAAAAAAAAAACAAAAAAAAAAGAGAGAAAAAGAGATCATTCCTAACTGAAGTTTAAGGTCATACTGAGACGAGACATTGGCTGTAATGTGTGGAAAGTTGGTTGAATGGTCAAGGTGATGGGTTTAAGGACCAAGTGCAGACTGGGGTTGTGCTGATGCATGGCTGAAGTGCTGGGTTACAAGATGAGGTCATCGGCTAAGATCGTTAAGGTCAGGTCTTCAAGGTGCTGTGTTTATGGACTGTAGACCATCACAGATTTAAAACTGTTTCGCTAAATAAATATATGACCTAATAATAATAATAATAATAATATTAATAACAATAATAATTATTATTGCAAAATTGAAGAGACATACAAAACACGAAGAGACTAAGATCATTATGGTCAGATCAACAAGATATGTTTATGAACTGTACATCACAGATTTAAAACTGTTTTGCTAAATAAATATATAACCCAATAATAATAATAATAATAATATATTATTAAAGAGGTGAATAGACATTCAAAACATTACGGGACTGAGACTTAGGAAATGTCAGAGCAGTGGGAAGGAAAGCTCAGAGGAGGAAGAAGAGACAAAAAAAAAAGAGAAGGTAAAAAAAAAATGTCAGTAAAAGTTAGTTATCAATGTGCAAACACTTAATTATAATTACTTGCTAAAATGCAAAGTCTTAATTAGTTATTAAAATGCAAATAGATTCTCTCACGCTCTCTCACTCTCTTACATAATCAATGACTTGGTCCACGATTTTATTAGTTTGTTAAAAAACATCATTGTTAGAAGCACGATAGGGTTTAGTGGTAATTTCCTGTTGTTAATTAAATCTATGGCTTTTATAGTACAGTGTTATTATGTTATATAATATGTGTATATATAATAGGCTAAAGGATCTCATGCTAAGTGAAGGACATCTCCCAGGACGTGAATACTCACTTGACAAATTTTCATCTTTTATACTATACGTTTTACTATTGCTTTTGCCTGTCTTGCCACCACGTAAGAGACTACGACTCTCACCTGGGCTGGAAAACATAAGCTGCAAAGAATCTCTTCTCGTGCGTCCAGGAATATCTTCCAGAAGGTCTTGACATCCAACCAGTCTGCAGAGGAACAAAAAAAAAATCCACCTTACAACCAGTGTTGGTTTGTTTACATCCTAATAACTTAGCATTTTCGCAAAAAGCAACCATAGAATAACAAATATCAGACTTTGGGGAAAAAAAAGAAAAAATTATTGGGGTTAGTTTGTTCAACTAAAAAAAAAAAAATAAAAATAAAAAACTAAGGCGATGCCCCAGCATGACCACAGTGCAATGACTGAAACAAGTAAAAAACAAAGGACAATAATCAAATAAAAGACTGACCTGACTTCCAGGGTTCCAGTCAATGCTGCTGCTTTGGAGAAATTACTGTTAAACTGTATGACTCGTTTGTCCTTGTTTCCTGATTGGGGGCTGCATGCTTGAAGCTCGGCTTTTAACAGTTGGGCACGCGCTGAATTTGGTTCCATCTCCTCAAGGCGCCGATTCAGGGATATTTCCAGCAGCTCCAGCTTTTGGTTGGATTCTGCTAAGCTGTGCTGAGCCTGTTTTGCAATGAAATTGTATATGAAGACCATATGATAATGATGATTGTGTGTGTGGGGGGGGGGGGGTATATATATATATATATATATATATATATATATATATATATATATATATATACATATACAGACATACAAGTACGTGTGTGTGGAGAGAGAGAGAGAGAAATGTGGTCTAGTGTCTAGGGCAGTGGCTCCCAACCTTTTCACTACCAAGGACCCCTTTTTATTTAAATGAGCTTTCCCACAGACCCCTTTTGATATGCTTATATTCTTATATATATATATATCGTCGTCGTCGTCGTTTAACGTCCGCTTTCCATGCTAGCATGGGTTGGACGATTTGACTGAGGACTGGTGAAACCAGATGGCTACACCAGGCTCCAATCTGATTTGGCAGAGTTTCTACAGCTGGATGCCCTTCCTAACGCCAACCACTCAGAGAGTGTAGTGGGTGCTTTTATGTGTCACCCGCACGAAGGCCAGTCAGGCGGTACTGGCAACGGCCACGCTCATCTCGCTCGAGAAACCTCATGTGTCACCCACACAAGAGCCAGTCCAGGGGCACCGGCAACGATCTCGCTCGAAAATCCTACAACCCCACACAAGAGCCAGTTCAGGGGCACCGGCAACGATCTCGCTCAAAGAAATTCATGTGTCACCCGCACAAGAGCCAGTCCAGGGGCACTGGCAACGATCTCGCTCATATATATATATATATATATATATATATATATATATATATATATATATATATATATATATATATATATATATATGTATGTATGTATTATGTATGTATGTATTATGTATGTATATTGGGTCATCCCATAAATAATGCAGTTTTTTTCATACTTCTTCTATTTTTCAAAATTAAGATAAACAAAGTTCTTTTTTAATCTAAAATATACTCTCTTTCATTTTCTACAATACTCTTCCATCTATCTGGTAGACTTGCAAGGCCCCTCTTTCAAAATTCACCTGTCTGTGATGAAAAATACTCCCCCAGTACTGTTCTGACTTTGTCTACAGGGTTCATATTTTGTCCATCCAAAAAAATTACCTTGAAGTTCTTCAGTAATACAGCTCATCTGATGATGGGCCATGCTTAGGTTACACATACCAAGTCTATTCAACATAGAGGCACCCTCATCATTTCAAGATTTCTTCATGTGCAGCCTCTCAATAAGTGGACAAGAAAAAAGCCATTCTTACCTCTTGTAGAGCTTTTTTGTCTGGAGTTTTGGAATTTTGCAGCAGTTTGATGACATTCTTGGCACCCTCCATCACAGCAGATTCTATCTTGTTGTGGTGTCGCAACTCTTCAATTCTGAGTTCTAATGGAGAATGCACTTCTGTTTGCTGACCTAGAATAATGAAATTTAAATGTTTTGAAATGAGTTTTTGCCCCATTTTTTTGTTTTGGGATACGAATAGACATTTGACTGTGTACAAGCATGTGTACACACACACACACACACACACACACACACACACACACTACAACACATAATATATGTATATCATGTATTTCTGTATATCTTTTCTTGGTTTATTTACAGAACCTGCAATGGGATTTGAACTCAAAACATAAAGGACAAGAAAATATGCCACTAAGCACTTTCTCTAACATTTTAATCATTCTGCCAGCTTGCTGATAATAATAACAATTTCTTTTATTCGTTGCAGGGACATCAGATAAAGAGGGCATTGCAAGAATGCTTCAAATGTGTTGCTAATCCTCAACTACTGTTTCCAAGCAAGGTAATATTTCTCCATGGCTGGACATGTTTTCCATGGAAGACTGGAAATAAACAAGATCACTTCTATGATGCTTTACAACCATCACATAATGTCTAGACAAGGGCATACACACACAACAGGCTTTTTTCCATTTGTGTCTACCAAATCCACTCACAAGGTTTTGGTCAGCCCTTGGCAATTAAAGTAGAAGACACTTGCCCAAAGGGCTGCACAGTGGGGCTGAACCCAAAACAACATGCTTCTTGACAATGCTGCAATGCTTGTGGCTGTGTGGTAAGAAGCTTGCTTCCCAACCACATGGTTCTGGGTGCAGTCCTACTGCGTAACACCTTCTACTATAGCCTCAGGTCGACCAAAGCCTTGTGAGTGGATTTGGTAGATGGAGACTGAAAGAAACCTGTCGTATATAAATATATGTATGTGTGTCTGTGTTTGTCATCCTACCATCACTTGACAATTGATGTTGGTGTGTTTGCGTCCCCCGTAACTTAGCAGTTCGGCAAAGGAGACTGATTGGGGTCAATTTGTTCTATTAAAGGCAGTGCTCCAGCATGGCCACAGTCAGATGACTGGAACAAGTAGAAGAATATATATAGTTATAATAAATATTTAATACATACATACACATATATAAATATATGTATTTCTAAACATTTAATTTTCTGTAAAATGTTAAACACACAAACGGAAAAAAGAGAAAAAAAAAAACTCAAACAATAGATGCATGATGTTTAAACAAAAATAACTGGTTATAAAGCCTGACGTAAAATATGTTTTGCAAATAAAATGTTAACTTAACGAAGTAGAAATTGATAGGAGATGACAGAAAGAAAAAAGAAAAGAAGAAAAGAAAAAGAAAGAAAGGAAGATAAGATGGATGTTAAACAGGTTCTGCAAGAAAATATTTCATAGTGCGTTATTTTGTGGTTTAAGCTTCATCATATGCACCTGTATGTGTGTGTGTGTGTGTTTTATACATACATATATGTATATATACACATATATATGTATACACACACATGAATATGTGTGTGTGCAGTCAGCATACACACACTATCTATATATGTATATACATATGTATAAATGTGTGTGTATGCATGTGAGCATACACACACAAAGTTTCAGTCCATAATGATATAAAAAGAAGAAAAAAGACGAATAAGAAAGAGCGTCTTTATGTCATTAATCTTAACTAAAGATTGATGAATGAAACTGCTCACTTGATCATATCTTCCTCATCCCCACCTCCTACCATCACACAGTAGCACCTCCCAACACTCCACCCCCACCACACACTGTTCAAAACCAAATGGAGGAAGAAATCAATCGTATGTTATTGCCGTTCTCCAATCGAAATAATGGTTTCAGCCGTGAGAAAGCCGTCCGACCAACAATGGCCTGTTATTAGATCAGTACTATTAATCATGATAGATAGCCAAGTTTGAAATCTCCCAAGCAATGTAAAGGTTCCAACTGAATACCTGTCAATGCTTTCAGATCAGAGATCTATAAACGAACATTGGTCGGTCAGTAGCCAGGTTAGGAAATAAATGATAGGCAAAGGGGCAGGTATGGGCACATGGGTAAGAGGGTCACTTTGTAATCAAATGCTTCTGGGTTCAGTTCCACAGCAAGGTGATGGAACCATTACAGCTCCTGGCCAACCAAAGCTTTGAAGTGGATTCTGGAAGATGGAAACTGAAAGAAACCAGTTGCTGTCATCATCATCATCATCATCATCATCATTTAACGTCCTTTTTCTCCATGTCAGCATGAGTTGGATGAGTTGACAAGAACAGACAAACCAGAGGGCTTTGTTGTCTGCTCAGGCATGGTTTCCACATCTGCATGCCTTTCCTAACACGAACCACTTTACAGTGGCACCAGCACTGGTGAGGTCATCAAGTACCTACAAGATGAGACCCCTCAACTGAGTGGGGTATATAGACAGGAGGAATAAGAAACTGTGATGGTGTGTTCTTGTTTTGACAGTTTTAAAGTGACCATCACTACCAAACAAATGACGTTGTTCAAATAACCAGTATTTGATGTCTGGCCATGAGGAAATATTACCTTGCTTGGAAACAGATGGCGGCTGGTGACAAAAAGGGCATCCAGCTGTTAAAAAACCTGCCTCAAGAATATTCTAGCTGCTGAATATTCAAAGTGCCTCTCACATTTACTCTATGATGTCATTCTAAAAATAAATAATTACTTCATCAAAATCTTGAAGCTACAAAATAATGCATGATTAACCTTTCGCATGCTGTAGGTGCATTATGTCACTGTATGAGTTCTCTCCCCTGTAGCTGCAGGGCAGTGACAAGGAAACAATTCTAGAGTAATACAGTGTGCTAAAGGTTAATTCAAAACAATGTGAATAAACAAGCCTTACATTTGACAGAATAATTTGAATGCTGAAAGGTAAAGCATTTTGTCCAACATGCTCATGGTTTGGCCAACTTGCTGCCTTAATAATAATAAAAATGATAATAATAATGAAATGAATTGAAGAATAAAAGAATTACCAGCTGATTGTGAAGTTGCATCTTGTGCCGCTTTCAATGTTTGCATGCGAATAATTTCAATTTTAAATTTGGCGTCGGACAACATCTGCTGTGCTTCAGCCAGAAGCTTCTTGTCTCGTGATGAACCAGTACTATACATAGTAATCATATTTTCAGCACCTTGTTTCACCTGCGGAAAATAGAAAAGACATGAATGTGGGGGTGGGATGCAAACATTTTAGTGTTTATAATTCTGATGGCACTGGAAAATATTGAGGTTTGATAACCCTTTCGATACAAACTTACCAACATAATGTCACTGCTATTGTTCAAATAGTTTCAATGTGATATAGTGTAGTGCAAGATTGTTGAAGAAAAGAATGGTTAGAAAGAGGAATATGAGCCATGCCATGTAAACATTTGTGAAGAACAAAAGATGATAATCAAAATCTAAACATTATTATTTCTCTTTTGTTGCAATGAGAAAGAAAAAAAAATTCACAATTGCAGCAAGAAATTTATAAAGTAATCTATAGAATTTTAAATATAGACCCTATAATTAGTAGAGCAATTTTAAATGAAACCTGTAATTATTATGCCATCAATGTTCCTATTTTAATTATGTTTGATATATTGAGGAAAAAACCAATGAAGAAAAACAAAAACAAAAACAAATGATTCCACTGAGATGGAAACAAAACCTTCAAACACAGAGAGGCTTTCTTTTTGTTTTTGTTTTTAAGATACAATGGTAAGCTATTGATGAAGACATTCAAATTAAAGATGAAATCAAAACTGGATATCAAGATATGTTGTTGTTGTTAACCGTTTTGTTGTTATCCTGTTTCTGTTGAAAGACACTTCGCTTGTTTCAATTAATTTGAAAATAATGAAGCAGATAATAAAATAACTTTGTCAATAACAATGTGGCATTTCAAACAACATAAAGCAACAAAGAATTCTGATAGAAGGTAGAAATCAGGGTCAGTCTGAGGCAAGTTGGTAACAAAAGTGTTAAAATAATCTTAACGCATTCATTGAAGTCCTAAGCATTAGAAAGAAACTTCATATCATCATCATTTTTAACCCTTTTGTTACCAACCCGGTTGAAACCGGCTCTGGCTCTGTAGTACAAATGTTTTGTTTTCATAAGTTTTGAATTAAAATCTTCCACCAAACCTTAGTCACAATTTATGTTCCTAACACTAGCTTAATGACAACGAAGTTACTTTACTAAATTCTTTGTTATATTTAAAAGTAATTGAAAGAAACACAGAACATCTCAACAGAAATACAGTAACGAATATACATGTAAACATACACACACACACACACACACACAGATATATATAAACATATATATGTGTGAGTATATAACAACAATTAACCAACAAAATTCCTTTTTGTATGTACAACAAAGAATGACAGGATAGTCATGCCTGGAATGCTTTTGATCATAGGTCTGCTCAGTAAAGTTTGACCTTGGGCTAAACAACAGTGTGTGTGTGTGTATGTGTATGTGTGTGTATGTGTATGTGTGTGTGTGTGTGTGTGTGTGTGTGTGTGTGTGTGTGTGTGTGTGTGTGTGTGTGTGCGTGTGTGCATGTGCATATTGATCATTCAATCTAACACTTACTTGGTGTGTGGAAGAATTTCCATTGAAAACATTTCAAAATTTCACAAAAAAACTCCAGTCAAGATTAGACTCCACGGCAGAAGTCATTCCCAGAATTGAAATTTTAGGCAGGTTAAGTGAAAACAATGAAAGAAAAACTATCCAAAAGCTATTTGCTAAGAGGATCCTCCGGCAGAGAAGGTAACATTAAATTCCGCTTATGAAATACGGTATATGTTTAGAACATCCACTGTACCGTTTCTTTTGGTAAACTATTGAATGATGTTTCAAGGAGAGAAGAGAAAAAAAAAAATGATAAGTAAATAAAGATGGAAAAAACCCCAAAAAAACATCCGATTACCATCAAATGTAGGAAAAGCTGCTGCCAAGGAAAAAAAGTCGATATTGACAAAAATTTATTTTTAAAACAAATTTCAAAGAAGATACATTATTATGGGCCACTTTCTGATTCCCAAAAGCATACAAGAAGTACACATGCACACACACACATTACATTTATACACACAAATACATCATGTGTGTGTGTGTGTGTGTGTGTGTGTAGTGTGTGTAAATAGAGAGAGAGAGAGAGAGAGAGAGAGAGAGAGAGAGAGAGAGAGACCAATAGTATAATGAAATCAATTACTGATTGTCTTTTAAGATTTTTACTCCATCAATCAATTTAGATAGTTTGGAGGAAGGAAGCTGTTTTGAAAGGAAGAAAGCAAAGGAAAAAAGGAAAAGGATAGGATATAAATAGTTAAAGGAATTGCGTAGAAATGGGAATAAATGGTGAAGGAAAAGTAGAGGAAGAGAGTAAGAGATTATGATAAGAGAAGAATAAGAAAGACGGTGAGAGAGAGGGGGGGTAAGAAAAAATGAGACAACAGAAAGAGGGGGAAAGGAAAGAGAGGAAGAGAGAAAATACAGAGGGGAGAGAGAAAGGGAGACAAAGGGTAGATGTGAGATAGATCATCATCATCATCATCATCATCATCTACATCATCACCAACACCGTCATCAAAATCACTACTACCACCATCATCATCATCATCTTCATCATCATTATCATTTAAGTCCACTTTTCATGCTAGTATGGGTTGGATGGAGAGATGACAGAGCAGATACGAGAGAGAGAGAGAATAAACTAGAAGACAGGAGAGAGAATACAGGAGCAAAGAGAGAATAATGGAGGAGGAGAAAAAGAAGAGGAGGAGGAGGAGAGAAACAGAAGAGGAGGAGAAAAGAAGAGGAGGAGGAGAGAAACAGAAAAAAGAAATGTTAAATAAGATTTCTACTGCAACGGCTTTAAGAATATTATTCCAGTGTGTTACATCATTAAAAGGAATAATCTATTAATGATTGCACTTAACCCAGGTAGAATTTATCAATAAACAGCTGCTCTAATTGCTAACATCTAGGGAATGAATGCATGTATGTATAGCAACTTTCTGTTTAGTCTTCAGGAAAAAAGGAAAAAGAAGAAAAAGTCTGTTAAGGAATTTTTAGAAACAGTATTCATACAATACTCCAAAGATATAATTTTCTCTGCATACAACAAGAAAATAGAAGTGTTGAAAAAAAAAAAAGAAAAAATATATTAATTAGGCACAGGTAATAGCTGTGTGGTTAGGATGCTCAATTTGCAACCATGTGGTTTTGGGTTCAGTCTCAATGCATGGCACCCTGAACAAGTGTCCTCTACCATAGCCTCGGACACAAGCTGAACAATGTGAGGGAAATTCGTGGATGGAAACTGTGTGGAAGCCTATTATATATCAGTATCAGTTCCTCTTGTGTTCTTGAGCACATCAGGCAGAAAGCTGATGCCACTAGTTTCTAGTGGCTGCAGTTTTCTCTACATCCACCCTTGACCATTCTCATGTCATTTATGGAGTTTATACATACATACATACATACATGCATACATACATACAGGTATGGTGATGTAAACAGGAAAAATAGAACTCAAAATATGAATATTTTCATAATTATTTTAGTTGAAGTAACAGAGTGACATGCGTTGGCATTGGTTTTGATGTATGAGGATCTGACAACCTACACCTTCTTTGTCAATCATAATGTTTAAGTTGAATGTGACATTTGAGTCACACCAACAATTTGCAAAGAAGCCCACAGATGTTGCAAGAATGAGGACTGTATAATTTAATATCATCTGGATAATAACCTTATAGCATGCTTCTCAAAGCACCTCCATGTATATCAGCTACCATATGCTATCATACAGCAGGAATTCTCCTTTTATTGGATATACATGTAAAAATCCATTTATATTCGCAGAATTCATACAAAAAAATTATAATACAAGATGGAATGAACAGGCTTTAATTCAAACCACAACAATTGTTTCTGTGAACTAGCATCAGCTGTTAGTTGCTAAGTGTCTCACATACTGTATATAATCTATATATATATAAATATTGTATAAATATGACGCAGCAATGGTTGTGTACCTGCATGTTATCAGGTGAGTGGCTCTGAGAACACTCTAACGCAGAGAAAGAGTTGTTGTCCTTGTTTTGACATTGCACGATAGTTGTGAGTGAATGCCACTGTCAAACAAGCAGTGACATTCATTTTCAATATTCTTTCTAAACGTGTCTGGCCATTGAGAGATATTGGCTTGCTTGGAAACAGGTAAAAGCCGGTGACAGGAAGGGCATCCAGACATAGAAATTCTGCCTCAACAAATTCCGTTTGATCCATGCAAGCATACAATCTAAATCATTGCTTCAGCATGACCTCTGTTGGTAAAGTTCACCTCTGGAGATAACCCATTCTCACATGAAGATATATATATACATATATATATATATATATGACAGATGAATGGATGGATCAGTGTTCTGATCAAGAAAGAAAAGAAAAAAAAAACTGAAGAAAAAGAAAGAAGGAAAGAAAAGAAAAAGAAAAGAAGGTGAGAAAGGAAGGAAGGAAGAATGGAAGGCAAGAAGTAAGCCTATCCAGTCGTCGAATAGTTTGCCACATGTAAACAGGCACGTGTCAGTAAGTAGACAAAAGTGAGAATTCCCACTTGGCCCAAGGTGAACATTCTAATGAAGAGAACGAAGGAGATATTTCGCTTCTTCTTTGTGTTCCTTCATATCATTTTGTGTCTCATAAAACAGAAGCAAAAACATTTTTTTTTTCCTAAAAACACACTGCTTGGTTTTGATTTCACAGACAATTATATTTACATCATTGTGATGCATTTTCTTTTTAAAATGGGTTGTTTGTGAGCAAGAGAGAGAGTGATATCTTTTATATGAAGATGTTTATTACCCCAGCCCCCCCCCCCTCACATCACCTCCTGTCTTTAAAGGAAAACAGATCTCTTAGTAAAAATAGCATTGACTAAATAAGAAAAATAAACAATAATAGAAGACATTACCATTATCATCATAACAGGCACTGATGTAGTTGAGGAATTGGCTTCCCAACCACATAGTTACAGGTTCAGTCCCACTGCATGGCACCATCCATGGGCAAGGGTCTTCTACCATAGTACCAGGACAACCAAAGTCTATTACATACATATATATATATATATATATATATATATATATATATATATATAAATAAATACATATATATACACACACACATATATGCCCATGTGTCTCCCTGTCTTGTCATCCCATGATGGTTGGAAATGGACATCACTGGTCATACAAGCAAGGTTGTTTCCAGTTTTCTGTGGAAAACATGTTCGGCCATGAAAAAATATTGCCTTGCTTGGAAACGGGTGAGAGTTGGCAACAGGAAGAGCATCCAGCCATAGAACATCTGCCATCCAACCCATGCAAGCATGGGAAAGTGGACGTTGAGTAAATTATGAGGACGCCTTTTTCAAGATGTATATGGATTACAGCAGCAAACCAAAACCAGTGTGGAAGACAAGGGCTTGCATGGAAAATCTTATGTCTTTGGATTCTGTGAAATTATTGATATTAAAATCCCTTAAGTCCTTTTGTTTTGAATCCAAGGTGGATGTTGTTAACTAATTACAAATAAACTTATAACATAACTAAAAAGATGACTTTTTTGACTTCCGACTAGCCCCCTACCCCACCTCACTCCCACCTTGTTCTTCTGATCCCGATCTGTCTTAGACAGGGACACAGGTATTACAAAAGGAACAGAGGGACATGAAAGGACACACACTCGGACAGATACATTGACATACTGACACAGTACAGACACACTAGCTCATACACGAGCACATAGACACACAGACACACTCACACAAGAGATGCATACAGACACATACAAACTCACATACACACACACATAGATTTGAATGCACACACACCTCGTCTACAGTCACGGACACACTTGTATCACTTGCATAAAATACACACACACACATACACTCATGTAGCAACTCACACCCTCATAGACACATGCAATAACACATACACACAGAGGCAGGGATTCACAAAGCTCTATGTATACAAACACGTTTCCTGCACAAGAGCTCAGAAATGTGTTTGTATGAAGTTTATTGATTCACAAACTGGGTCAAGGCCTTTGCAAACCACATGTATAAAAGATCAATATAGGGCCCAAGATAAAACTACATTTGAAAAGCATATGCAGGCAAATACACACACCTTATAATATATATACATAATGCATACATTATATACATACAGGGTACGGTGAATAAATTGCCATCTAAATTTCATCAAAATTGAAAATAACACTAACATCTCATTTCAACAGCCATATTTACCAAAATTACATAAAAATATCTTGAAATACTAAAGAATAAATTTATTCAATAAAATCGCCATTGGCTTCAACCACGGCCTCCAGATGACTTCAGAATCTCCTGCAACTCTTCTGGATGGTCTCCTTGTTTAAGTTGGTGAATGCTGCAATAATCCTTGCTTTCGGATCATCTTTGGTGTTACAAGGAGTTTTGTTGGTCTCTCTCTCAACTGCACCCCACACATAATAATCAAGGGGGTTGCAGTCTAGGGTATTAGGTGGCCAGATGTTAGGGGTGATGTGGTCACTGAAATTGTCTGACAGTCATGACTGGGTTCTCCTGCTTTTATGCCTATCTCGGTTGCTATGGCATTGAGGTAGATCCAGGTTTTGTCCCTGTTAACGGGGGTGGCCAGATCTACCTTAATGCCATAAAACCGAGATAGGCAGGTGCAGCCCACCCCAACCTTTGGGCTGGCTGGCTGGTGCTCATTCTCCTTTGCTATGATGAAGCTTTTATGGAGCTGGATTTTCTATGGGGAGCATGCCCTTGCTTACCCACCAACCTCAGTTTCTAGACATGAGTGGTACCAAAACCAAGGCCTCTACCACGATTTTTAAGAAATGTGGTGGAAAACTAGCTCAGGAATGCAGTATTAATATTAAAAAGCAATTTCAATATCCTACTTTATGTGAGTGGATTGTTAGAATGCTGTATTGCTGCAGAATTCGCCTTGAGAGATCTTCTCATATAGACATACAGTGCTAAAAGCACAGACATATCGTTAACAGATGAGAACTGTCTATCACAGGTGGTGGGTGGTGCATGTCAGATGATTCTCACCTGTGTTTCTTCTTAGCACCATATGTCTAAATGAAAGGATCTCTCAAGATAAATACCACTGTAATATGACATTCTAACAATACATCCACGTTAAGTAAGATATAAAAATTCCCATACACACATAGATACACATGCACACACACTCAGAGATACACACACAAATATATAAGACAGAATGATTTAAATGATCAAATTGGTTCCCAAACCAACATAATATCCAGATTACTTAACAAAATTCATTATTCCCAAAGTACATCACCACCCTGACATATTTTGTACATACTGAGAAATTTCACAGCTTAAACAAATAAATTTATAAACCTGTTGTTCTACATTTTTCTCCCCCCCCCCCCCACCACCACCACCAAGTAACATAAACATTTTAGCCAAAAACCTAACTGATCACTAGAATCGTGGTTTCAATGGCTGGGTGCCCCTTTTTATGGCAACCACTTCATGGTGGTTGGCATTGAGAAGGGCATTCAGTCATAAAAGTCAAAGCTGACGACATTCAGGACTGATGCATCTGCAACTTGCCAGTTCCTGTCAAACCATCCAACCCAAACCAGCAGGGAAAAACTGACATCAAATGCTGTTGGTGATGACAAGCAGTGTGTCTCAACAGAAACACTGGATGAGCAAAGAGATTCTACATTTCAATTCAGGAAGAAAATATACATACATATACATATACATATATATATATATATATATATATATATATACACATGTGTGTGTGAGAGAGAGATAGTTTATGATTTATTTGAAGAGAATCTAAGATGAACAATCATCAACAACCTTTATATTATCCTCACAGAAACACAAAGAACATAATTTTGTTTTTCTCACGTTGGGAAGACGATGGAGGCAAAATTGAAATAAAAACCTTTACACAAAATACTTCAGCAAGTAAAAAAAAAAAAACATAGACTTCTAAAACATGGAGAGCATGAAGGACGTGATTCATCACAAGTGTGGCAGATAAAGAAAACAAAACTAAGAAGGAAACAATCCGAGACATATGAGAATGGTAAAAGTTCTTCTAGAATGATAGAAGAACTTTGGAATTTGAGGGAGGCAAACATAGCAGAAAACATGTAGGTAGCAAAATAACTGAAGAGAATGCTAAATTACACAGACTGCTATCATGGAACCGTTGGCTGCTGAATATACCTCAAAGTCAATGAGCTAAGAGCTTCTTTCTTCAAAGTGCTGCTCTCTGGAACTCGTTACCATTCTCTTGTTTTACAATATCCAGTCTGTTTTCTGTGAATTGACATCTTTTGAATTTGTAGGGTCCCTTCTTTTACTTCTTTGTAACCCTTTATGCCAGAGAGGCCTCAAGGCTTCTTGGGGACAAAAGCATCTCTACTGCACCCACCTTTTATTTCTTGAAAGACAGAAATAAGTAGAACTTTCATGGTTGAGATGTTTGTTTCTCGACTATGTGGTTTGGGGTTTAGCCCCAGGGTGTGACATATTCTATTCTAGCCCCAGGTTAACAAAAAAATTTGCGAGTAAATAAGGCAGACAGAAACTGTCATGAATGCAGGGGTGGCTCTTTACTCCTTCCTCTCCCCACTTCCTATCTCACTCTATCCTGTCTACTCATACCCACTCCCTCCATTCTCCAACTCCCTCTCACACTCCTACTTAACACCACTCCCCCACCCTTCTCCCTTTCCATTCATTCACTCTTTGATTCTGACACTGTGCACATGTGAAAACATTATTAATATACAAACAGTATTATGTGTATATATATATATATATAAAACAGTATTCTATATGTATGTGTGTGTGTGTGTAACAGTTATATTAACATTGTTATAATAAACAATTAATGCTACATAAATCCTAAGTACTAAAGTGAGATCCCTTGGCAGAACCTTCAGTTTCCAATAATGGCAAGGCTTGACAAGACCAAGCAAGGCATGGCGGCATGCTTATGCACAAAAGCAAAAGAAGATTACAATCTAATTATTGTTAGCTTAATATCACAGCCAATCAGAATAATTTATTACAGCACAAGCATATGACACTTTTAACTTCAATAATTTGTCTGTCTGTTTGTCTGACTCTCCGTCTGTCTGTTTGTCTGACTCTCCGTCTGTCTGTTTGTCTGACTCTCCGTCTGTCTGTTTGTCTGACTCTCCGTCTGTCTGTTTGTCTCTATAGGGTTTGTTTTGGAGCTAAAACACTTCCATGATTCTGTCTTAAATGGTTTTTGGTGATTCAATTTTTGAATTGATTGCCTGTGGAGTTTTAATTAGTTTTCAATATAATCAATATTTTGGAAAGACGTTTATCATCATCATCATCATCATCATCATCATAATGGTTTCAAATTTTGGCACAAAGCCAGCAAAAGATTTCAGCCAGACTGGGATTATAGTAGATGGCATTTGCTCGATGGAATTGAACCTGAAACTATGTGGCTGAGAAGCAAACCACACAACCACATCTGTTTACTAAAACCAGCACAACAACAAGTCAGTGACTGGATATTATTATTATGGTGATGTTGACCAAGTGAAATCTCATTAATATTCATGATGTAATAATGAGATTTTGGAATCAGTTCTATGACACTTTTGGTAAAAGGCAGTTCCAGGCAGATTCCTGTGTAAAAGGGTTTAATGTCGATGGAATAAATGTATGAAAGATTAATGAACTTACTTTCAACTCGATGCTTAGCTGCTTGTCCAAAGAGGCAAGGCGTTGGTCTGTGGGGGATTGTTCCTGCCCATCTTTTTCTGGTGACATCAGGCAATCTGGAATTATGAAAAAAAATAAATAAATAAATGAATAAAGAAATGAATAAATAAAATACTTATGGCAAATACATTTTGGGCAATATTTTAATTCCTCCTCCTCCTCCTCCTTTTAACATACGTCTCCAAGTTTGCCTGGGTCAGACGGAGATTATTGAGGCAAACTTTCTACAGACAAATGCCCTCTCTTCCTGTCACCAAGCCTCACCTGTTTAGAAGCAAGCTAATATTTCTCCATGGCCAGACGTAGTTCCTCAGAATATTAGAAATGAATGGCACAACCAATGTCACACGCACAAACAAATTTCAGTTTCCATTTACCAAATCCACTCATAAAGTTTTGGTCAGTCAGGGGTTATAGTAGAAGACACTTTGCCCAAGGTGCAGTACAGTGGGACTGAACCCAGAACTATGTGGTTGGGAAGCAAACTTCTTAACCACACAGCCTGCACCTACTTAGTGACCACAAAATATAATCCAAGTTGGATTTTGGCCAGTGTCCAAAATGGCATAAAATGAATATGCTGCCACTTGCTAAGAACAATCTCTCCAATGGACAAACACTTACTCTAATAATGGTAATTAAGACAATGTAACTATTATTATTATTACTTTCTGCATGTAAATAAGTCATACATTTCAATGATAGAGGTGGCTGGCTTCGCATAGATTCTGTGCTGTGCCAAAGCTGATGATTTACACAATAGATATATATATATATATATATATTTCAAATCCCACCATAAAATATGACTTCACCTGTGCTTCGAAGAACTTAATCTATGTTCTCAAATGTGGAGGGTGTGGTGGGGACAACATTGGTCAAACTAGCTCAACTTTGAGGGATAAACTTACGGTGCACTGGCAACAAATCCGGGACCCCGCCACTAGGAAAATTCCCGTAAGCATCATCATCATCACCATTATTATTATTATTATTATCATTATTATTATTATTATCAAGGAGGTAGATGATTGAATTGGTAGAACAGTGGATTATTGCATTATGCTGATTCCCACCCTGAGTTCAAACCCTGAGTCTATTTGGCCATTTATCTTTCCAAGGCTTACAAAATAAAACTTACTTTATAGAAAATATACAACAGTGATCTCCCTTGGGGTACCAAAAAGAAAGAGAGAGAGAGAGAGAGAGAGAGAGAGAGAGAGAGAGAGAGAGTGTGTGTGTGTGTGTGTGTGTGTGTGTGTGTGTGTGTGTTGAATAAATAGTTCTGTGAAAAATATAACAAAAATACCAAGTATGACTCTCGGATGTACAAAGCAGATTAAATCTGTCGCAATTAAACTGGCCATAGCCAACCCAAATAGCCTACCAGTTTTATGGTCAAATCAGCCAGATCTGGCCTCTCACACTTATCCTGCAATGTTATTCTAAAAATAAACAGTCACATGATTAAAATCTCAAAGTTACAAGATAATGTCTGATTAATCCAAAATAATGCAAATAAATATTCAATGCATTTGACAGAATAAAATCTGAATTCTGGGGAGTTGAATAAGAATCCATTCCTTTGTCGACTGAAACCCCCCCACCCCCACCTCCACCCATTACAGCAACATAAATAGGAAACCTTCAGCTGTTCCTTCTATGACCATATATGGTATGAGACAGAGTGACACATCAACTTAAGTCAAACTCACTGATTGATCTGACAACAGTGGATTAATTCAAAACTCTTGTTGTAGCTGATAATCACCATAGCAACTGTCTATTTATAATAATGAAATAAACAAATAAACAGAGGCAGACGGACGAGAGAAACTCAGCTGAAATACAGTTACGTAACAAGAACTGAATGGGGGGGCAGGGTGAAGGGTTAAAGAAGATCATTTTGGAATGGTGAGGTAGCAGGTTCAATTTCATTGCACAGCACACCTCTTACCTTCTCTTACAAGTGTTTTCTATACTACAGTGTAGGCCTGGCTGTGTGACTGAGAAGTTTGCCTCTCAATCACATGGTCTCAGGTTCAGTTCCACTGCATAGCACCTTGTGCAAGTCTGTCTGTATGTATGTATGTTCATATATGTGTGCGTTTAAGTGTGTATAGTTATCAATATCATATCCATTTCAAACGATTAAAACAGAAGCTTTCCACTGAGGAAAAAATTTCACTGCTATTTCTAGCAGATTGTCTAACTGCTTCGAGGCTTCCATGTTGGTTTGTAAAAGGTCAGATGGAGTTAAAAGTTTAAAAATCACTTTAAAACACTTCATATTTATATGAAAGCTGGAGAAATTTAAAGCAAAATGTTTCTAACAACTGAAGGAGATGAAATCAACAGTTTTCAAATGTCAACAATAATGAATATTGGTTAATTAGTATCACCATCATTATCATTACCAGCATCATCATCATCATCATCATCATCATCATCGTGGTGAGCTAGAAGAACTGTTAGCATGCTGGGCAAAATGCTCAGCAGTATTTCGTTGGTCTTTATGTTCTGAGTTCAAATGCCACTGAGGTTGACTTTCCAGGGTCAATAAAATAAGTACCTGTTGAATACTGGGGTCGATGTGATTGACTCATCCCCTCCCCACAAATTGCTGCTCTTGTGGCAAAATTTGGAACCATTATTATTATTATTATTATTATTAGCATATTAGACAAAATGCTTAGCGACATTTCTTCCAGTTCTTTATATTCTAAGTTCAAATACCACCAAGGTCAACTTAGCCTTTCATCCTTCCAGGGTCGATAAAGTAAAGTACCGATCAAGTACGGGGGGGAGGGTATCGGCTTCCTCCTTCCCCTCAAAATTACTGGCCCACATATGGAAAGTCAAGAGGTAGTGTAAACATTTTTAATGTTAAGCCTTTTAAACAAAGTACTCGACATTTTGGAATAATTTCATAAAACTTGTAGTTTGTAAGGTTATGGGGGGGGGGGGGGGGCAATAAAAAAAATCACAAAAACAAAACAAAGTTTTCTAGTGAATGAAAACCAATTTCATTTCAATAAATATTGATTTCTTTCTGACACGAAATCAATATTTATTCCTAGATTTCGTTTTAATAATTAGGAAAGGGAGAAAATTTAGTAAGACGAAGGCAGAGATTGTTGTTGTTGCTGTTATCATAATCATCATCATCCTCATCATTATCTAAAGACTTCTTTGCTATGCTTGCATGGGTCGGATGAAATCTGTTGAGGCAGATTTTCTCTGGTCAGATGCTCTTCCTGTGGCCAACCTTTAAAATATTTACTCCATCGAGGGTAAACATGTTTTTTATTTTTATGGAAGATGATGATGATCATTTACAACTATCACATAATGTCATGGGTAACACACACCCATGCAGTTATCCAATCCATGCCAGCATGGAAAACAGGCATTAACTGATGATGATGATGATGATGATGATATATACATATATATGTGTATGCACACACATCACGCACAAGTGTTTTCTGGGACAGGAGAATGTGAAGATGGTGTGTGTGTGTGTGTGTGTATATATATATATATATATGCAAAGTAGAAACAGTACTGTACTGTATATTTTTTTTAATTACCTTTATAATTTGTAAATATTTATTTTATTATAAATGCAAGACAACACCACGGAGGAATCAACGTAAGCCTAAATAATAAACCAGGATATGGCGAGAGATTACTGTATTTATCTTTTGCTTGCTTGTCATTGGACTGTGGCCCTGCCTAGATTATGTCAATGCCTACATGGAAGGTAGTAGTAGGTGCAAGGCCCTCTGACCTAAATGCCAGCAACTGTTTCCGGATGTTCATAAGAGCTCATGTGCATTGAACTACTAGAGATTTACAGTTAGGCAAGAATTGCCAAAGATAACCATCCAGGAAATGGTTCATAAGATCTAAAGTGAAGGTCTTTCCGTAAATCAAAAAGTAAATAAGAAATGAAACAATGCATTCTTTGTTGTCTTCAGAATCACAAGACAGGAAATTGTTGAATCATCTTGTCAAACAACAAACATTTTAATAAATCAATGAGGTAGCCTAGCCTCTATATTCTCACTTCACTCGCTAGATATAACAGCCTATTTCCCTCTAAAACCATACTCGTCATTATCGTTATGTAATGTCTACTATTGCATGAGTCGCATGGAGTTTATTGAGCAAGATTTTCTACAGTTTGATATTCATTTTGGTCACCAACCCTCATTTGTTTCCAACTAAGGTAATATTTCACCATATGGTCAAGAAGCTCATTTTGCAACCATGTGATTTTGGGTTCAGTTCCAGTGCATGGTACCTTGGGCAAATGTCTTCTGCTATATCCCCATGCTGACCAATGCCTCAAGAGAGAATTTGTGAGATGGAAACTGTGTGGAAACCCATTATATATATATATATATATATATATATATATATATATATATATATATTTATAGCAGAAAAAAAGTAGATAAAAAAAAGTACCACACTTTAAAAAAAAAAAGTACAGGGGTTTATTTGTTCGACTAAATCCTTCAAGGCAGTGCCCCAACATGGCCGCTTGGGCAATGCTTTGAAACAAGTAAAAAATTGGAGATGTGTTCCTGCTGAGAATCAGGGCAGAACAATATAATTATTTAGATGAAAATTTATGATTCTAAATTAAATCGATACTTTCCACAGAAATACCATCTCCGTTACAAAACTAAGAACTTCAACAATCTATTAAATGCCATTGTGACTCACTACAAAAATTCAAAAATGAATTTAATTCAATTTCACACCACAGAAAATGGCAGCCACACAGACAGAATATATGGGCGTTTTTACAAGAATCTGAATAACAAGGAGCTTTTGGGTTTTTTTTTTTTTTTCTTTTAATCATAAAATGGAAGAGCAAAGAAGATAAAACAGTGAAAAATTACAAAAAAACCCCTCACTTATTAATAGAATACCTTAATCTGAAAATGTTATCAAATATAGCTTATAGACTCACTTCTACAAAGTAAGAGCAATGGAGAAGACAAGAACAGCAGTCATCTGCATTTTAATCTATTCTTAGTAAATTTATGTTAATCCTCTGTTAAGTCTTCTAGTACATTCCAAAGTATGTCTCACAATGGTGCCAATGCAAAGCCGATGTATTTTAGGAATATTAAGCATGAGATTTATTTTGTTAATGAAACTCTTGACAACCTAATTATACAGTGGATATTGGGTAGAGGGGAGGTTAGGATTGGTGTGCTAGATCCTTGGAGGTTGTAAGGGTCGGCTAAAAGGACCTGACAATAGCATCTGACAGAAAAAAAAACATTGCCTCAATAAAGTGGGGGAGAAAAAAGAAAACTATTGAGTATGAAATCAGATGGGGCTCCCCACATTTAGTTCTTGAGACAACCAAGCACTAACAACGGAATCTGTAGGATGTTGCTCGACATGTTAAAAACAACAGCTAAACTTCTAAGAAATATAAACATACCATCTTACGAAGGAAACATGTAAACATTAGATTGTAGGACTCATTGGTAAACTATGCCTCTGGAAAAGAGGACAGAATTATCAATGCACATACACTTATGATTATAGGTCCGCAAGCTGGCAGAATTGTTAGCATATCGGACAAACATTCTGAGCAGCATTTCATGTGACTCATTACATTCTGAGTTCAAATTCTGTCAAGATCAAATTTGCCTTCCATCTGTTTTTTTTTGGGGGGGGGGGTGATAAAATAAGTAGCAGTTGAGCACTGGGGTTGATGTAATTGCTTGTCCCCCCTCCCATTCCTTCGAGATTGCTTGCTTGGAGCCAGAATTAAAAAGAAAACTTATAGGTCAGCTCAATCAGGGCTATCTGACCCAGGGCTATAAACATTACCAACACCACCACCACCCACAGCAACAACAAGCAAGAATTTATGTACATCAGTTTGTTTATGCTAGTCTATACTGGGGACTCTCTTTGATTCAATAAATCTGACATTCAAAAAAAACAAAACAAAACAAAAGGACATCAATCTGACGTAAGAGCAGCTGGTGCATCATTCTGCAGAGTAGATGCATTCTTCTGCAAAGCATAACTGAGCATTACTGCAGAATATTGAATCAGTTTCTGAGAAAGAAAGAAAAAGAAGTGGGAGGGGATCTCCCCCACCCCAAAAGGAACAAGAAATGTTGAAGTAAGAGAAGCTACAAACAACATCGTTACACGGTTATTATTATTATTAGATAGAAAGAAAGGAACACAACTCTAAATATAGAGCAGCAGCAGCTTTATAGAGAATAAGCAAGCAGCAAGACACACCCAATAACAGAATTCTGTCAGTCAGGATTTCATATGTGTGTATATATATATATATATATATATACATATATATATTTCTTTTCTAAGTTAATACAGTATTTGTTAAAACCTGTCCTTCTTGTGTTGTCTTTCACTTTATGCCGATTACTTACACACACACACACACACACATATATATCATCATCATCATCATCATCTGTCATCTATGCTGCCATGGGTGGGATGGTTTGACCAGGGCTGGCCAGCTGGAAGGCTGCACCAGACTCCAGTCTGATTTGGCATGGTTTCTACAGCTGGATGCCCTTCCTAATGCCATCCACTCTGAGAGTGTAACGGGTGCTTTTACCTGCCACGGGTACCATTTGCAGAACACCAGTATCTGCCACGACTGCAATTTTACTTGGCTTGATGGGTCTTCTACTCAAGCACGATACAATGCCAAGATCTTGGTCATCCATCATTGCCCCCCCCCCCCCGTGAGGCAGCAGCTACTATCCATATCCTAGTGGCTAAAAAGCGTCAGCAGAAGGGCACTAAAGAGTCACAACCTTGAAGCAGTCCAGTAAGAAGTACCAAAACACTTGCCTAAGGGAGCCTTTTCTCTGAAGACTTTTTGCTCTCTTGAGCGTTTCTTACCACTGTATTCATGTATGTTGGCCAAAGGCACAAGTATGGTTGTATGCCAAGAAGTCTGATTCCTAGCCACATGGTAGTGGATTCAATCCTACTGTGCAGCACCTCAGGCAAATGTCTTCTATTCTAGCCCTGGGCTGACCAAAGCCTGGGAGTGGATTTCAAAAGCAGAAACTGAAAGAAGCCTTTTGTTTGTGTTTGAAAGAGAGACAGAGAGAGACGGACAGACAGAGCACATCTTCACATCAGGTGGAAGTTGTAAATGAGTGTCACTGCCATACAAGCAGTGCCATTCCTTTCAAATCTTCAGTGACAATCTGCTGGCCACAAGGAAACATCTTATTTGGAAAGAGTTGAGGGTTGGTGACTGGAAGCTCAACTGGCTACAGAAAATCTGCTTCAATAAACTCCACCTGACTCATACAAGCATGGCAAAGTGGATGTTAGATGATGACCATCAAGGGTTTCATCCTTTCGGGGTCGTTAAAAACACCAGTCAATATATTCAATCATCTCCTTCCCCTAAAATTGCTGGCATTGGGCCAAAATTTGAAACCATTATCATCATCATCATCATCATTTTATCATTTTGTGTATAGTAAATCTACCCATTGGTTCTTTTTAGTTATCTCCCTTACTTAGCTCGTTTTATTTATTTTTAATTACATTCATTATATGTAAGTGTATGTCCTTTCAACTTTTAGCGTGTGTGTGTTTGTGTGTGTGTGCGCACACATGTGCATGCATGCGTGTAAGTTATTTTTACATTAGTAAAAAAGGAAAATGTATTCTCCACCCATAACTGAATTTGTTTGCGTAATATATGAGAGTGTGGGGCAGAGGGGTTTTGGAAAAAAAAGGAGAGGGTAAGAAGAAAAGGATGTGAGAGAGGAAGGGTGGTAGTGAAAAGTGGTCGAGGGAGGGAGAGAGGTTGAAAAAGAAAAAGAGAGAAATTGAATTTGATACTGTTTGCAGAAAAAGAAAAAGAAATCTTTACATCTTAAGAACAAGAAGGATGGCTGCCAATTAGACACGCTTGTACATGTTTACAATGAGCGAAAGCTTGGCAGTGAGGAGGGGCAAGTGTGTAATTCCTGTTTCAAGAACAATGTGTTGACATGGGATGGCGGTATTCCTCGAAATAACCCCCACCCTACAGCCCACCTCACCCTGTCATCAAATTGTTTTGTTTCCTTGCTCTTGAAGAGTAGAATAGGCAGGAAAAACAAAAAAGGACAAACAGGCATCATTCTAAGAGTTAACTGAGGCTGTCTCTCATGTCAATTGATTTGCTAGCAATAGCAGTCAAATTTCATTCAAATCACTCTGAGACAGTACATTAGGTAATGTAGTTGTTGTCTAAAAAGGCGAGAGGGCACAACAGATAAAGTAGTCCTAGATACACTTAGACTTAGGTCAGTCATGAGCCCAAGGACTCGTGAGCCTGAAAGTTAACCCAGCTTCCCTGTCATATAAATGCCTGAGATGACAACGTTCCCCTCCTGAATGGGATGCCAGTCCATCACAGAGTTAACTTCCCAGATATTGCTTATAACTCGTTTAATATTTGAGTGGACTGGATTTAGCGTGAAATGAAGTGTTTTGCTCAAGAATATAAAACACTGCCCAGTTCAGGAAACAAAACCACAAGCTTACAACCCTAGGCTAAGTGCCTTCACAGTGCCTGAGAAAAAAATAGATGGGTTGAGCACATCAGGAACAGCTTCAATTACACAGCAGCTAAATCAGTATTGGCTGGATCTATATTGGAAACATTTTGAATAAAGTATCTTTGCTTTCCTTTTGAATACACCATGAACATGAAATTTTGAGGGATAGTTTTATTTCAGTCCCTTTGAAAGAGAACTAGGATTGGTCTTGGGTTAAAGCAGTGGTTCTCAACAGAGGTCCACATGACTCTTGAAGGGGATTCACATGACTCTTGGAGGAGGTCTACAGAAAATTTTGCGGTTAAAATTTGTCCAATAAATTGAATATACTTCTACAATACACAAAATATTTTAATCTTTATATAAAATTCCAACAAATATTTAATTTTTAAAATATACTAGGATGTTTTTAAGCATTGAATGACTATGGGGGTCCAGTGGAGTAAAATAAGGGTCAATGTGGGTCCATAGGAAGGAAATGGTTGAAGAATTTTGGGTTGAAAGAAGTCTGTGACTAAAATTGGACTCAAGAGCCAGGAATGGAAACAAAAGAGTAAATGACACACACATGGCTAAGGTGCACATGTGGCCATGTGGTTATGAACTTTCCTTCTTAACCACATGGTTTCAGGTTCAATCCTACTGCATAGCACCCTAGGCAAATACACAGACATGCACACACACATATATATATAAATAGAGAGAGATACGTGTGTGTGTGTGTGTGTGTGTGTGTGTGTGTGTGTGTATACATAAGGAAATGGCACAACACTCGTTTGGATAGTTTGTAACAACACTTTGATATCAACTCCATCAATCTCACCAGGCTTGGAAGAGGAGGAGGCCCTGTAAAGGTCAGAACAGGCACTTCCCCCTCCTTCTTCCCCACCCCCCGAATAAAAAATAAAAATAAAAGAAAAGTAACTATAAATATTTAGACAATTCAGACAAGGAAATAAAAAGATAAAATAAAATGAAATAAAAATGAAATAATAAAAAATAAAAACTAGGTTAATGAAGTGGAAATAACAGGCAACCACTTTGCAGAGGTAAACAAGATGATGATGATGATGATGATGGTGATGGTGATGGTGATGGTGATGGTGATGGTGATGATGATGATGATGATGATGATGATGATGATGATGATGATGATGATGATGATGATGATGATGATGATGATGATGATGATGATGATGATGATGATGATGATGATATAATAATAATAATAATAGAGACAGACATGTTTTAAGTTCCTTTTTTGCAGACTCCACACTATAGAGGGCTTCTATGTGCTCATTCACGACCTGCTAGAAATAGCAGTCGTATTTCCTAAAAACCACAATTTACTACAGCCACAAGGAACTTTTTTCGAGAAGCGGGCCATAAGGGACATGACTGCGCTACTAAAAAGATTTGAGGTAATTTTTCATTTAGGGTTACGCATGCCATTCAGGAAGAAGTGCCATGGACCACGGTTTGCCCATGACCAATCTTATTGGAAGCACTGTGCCCAGAGTGAAGGGGGAGGGAGAAAACAGGATGGTAATTGTTAGACTGTCTCTGATCATAAGGGAAGCTAGTTGATCAGGACTGACCTGGGGCTATAAAACAACACCAATAACAAGCGACAGCCTGGGTCAAAAGGGAGTGCCTACAACAGTCTTTCTCAACCTTGTTTTTCACCCTGCTGCCCTACTTTGGCTTAAAAAGAAAGAAAAACCCACATCAGATCAAAGGGATTACACACTCCTCAAATCTGTAATCTCTATGTATTTTGCATAAATTTACATATTTACGTATTAATGTCAGACACTCCAAACAAAGTTCTCTTGAACACATCTGTGTATTGCAATTATCAACATCTTTTATGCATGTGCAGGGCCTGGCCATCAGTCACGACAACCAGTGTTCCAGCTGACCTGTCCAGCATGGGAGGAAGCCCTACCAGGAATTGTGCACCATTGGCACAGCTATCAAGGCCATTGTGACACATGTTCCACCACACTACAACAAAGCCTGGAATTTACAGTGGATCCAAGCTGCCAGTGAGGAACCGATGTACACTCATACATTCTTAAACACTGATTTTCCTGAGTCTTCTTTGGCAAGTCTAGCAAAGTCTACATATCACTGATGAGGTCATAGACGAAAATGGCAACAGGTTACAGAGTTGTCTCCCCAGCAAAAATCTTCAAATACCATTCGTCAATGACTAACTTTTTTTCCATTTTTATCATCCTCACTGCACAATCATTTTTTTAGTTATGTTTCTTTATATTTCCTACATTAAACATACTTTCCTTCCCACACATAATACATCATCAAGAAATAAAAAGCAGAGAAATATAGCAGTTGCTGAGGTCTTTTTTTCCTCATCATTTTTTCCAGAAAATCCCGCATCCCACACCGACTCCACCACCACCACACCTTCAAGTCTCCGCCTATCGTCTTATCTAATTTCCATCTGCCAAGGGGAAACATAATATCTATATTAACAAGCAAACTCAATGTAAACATAATTTTTCCCAATTTTGTTATCGTAAAAAACAAAATAACATCAAAAAACCCCAAATGGTTCTCAGACCAGTGTTTTGGTTTGTTGTCAATGCCATGCCATCATTTTCAGCCCTGCCTCCATACTCCACCACCACCATCATCACCTCGCCCTTTCTGCCTATGACTATAATCTTAAAGCATATTGGTAATTCTTCCTTCTTCTCATAACTTTATGAGAAAATATTTTTTAAAACATGGAATGAGTTTATCATAGTACTTTCTCATTTGTTATGTAAATGCTGTTAATGTTGATGTTATCATTAAAAAAATTTAAGGAAAAAAAAAAAACTGATGAAACTTAAAAAAAAAAATCTAACTTCCTGTATGAATTTTTTGAGGGTTAGGTTTGCATTCTGGCGAATACAGTAATACATCAACAAAGTATGATAAGGTTAATAAATAATTAACACAGGCAGTTTTGTTTTTATGGGGGAGGGAGTGGAGTTGCAGACCAATATGGTCAATTTTGAATGATAGAAGACTAAGAACCCTCTTTTGAACCCTCTGGTGTGTGTGAGAAAGAGTAAGGATAATTTGCTACAGTACCTAACTGGTAATTTGTTTATCAATCCCAAAAAGATAAAGGGCAAACTTGACCTTAGTGGAATTTGAACTTGTGCAGGGAGGTGCAACAAATACCACATTAGCATTCTATATGATGCTCTAATGATTCCACCAATTTCCTATTTTGCTACAGATGGATTATTCGATTTGAACAGAGAAAAAAATAAGTCAGTGGAACCCTGCAATAAGATTTTAACTCTTTAGACATCAACCCACCTGATAGAAACACCCTCACCCACCCTTGTACAGCTTACCTGTATTAAAGTGATGTAAATTAAAACCTTTCTGCAAAATTTCATGTTGTTAATTTATGTTGCAAACAACAGCTTAGTAAACCAAGTCATTTTACTAAATTCTTCATTATTTTCAAAACTAATTAATAAAACAAAAGCAATGTGTTTCAACAGAAATACGGTAACAAAACGATTAAAGTGATCTCAATTGAAAGCTTCCATCAAAATTTCACAATTTATGTTCCAAACACCAGCTTCATAACGACTAATTTATTTTTCTAAATTCTTTATTAATTTCAAAATTAATTGAAACCAACAGCGCATTTAAGTAAAAATAATATGTTAACAAAAGCATAAGTTTATACTTTGCAAAATAAAAATAAAAAATATTATTACAAAAAAAAAAGTGCACTTGATAATTACCACTTAAGTGCACTTTCTTTGATCTTAATCTTCCTCGTTTGGTAAATATCATATTCTGGAAATTGATCAAAACAACCAAGAACAAAATTGTTGAATGTTGGTAACCTTAGAACTGCAGTAAAAAAAAAAAAAAATCTTCAAAGTGCTAAATAATTTACAAACCCAACTCTTTGAGAAGCTAATTCAGAAATCATTTTGGTAACTCAATCACCCAAATACATTTAAACTAACAGCAATAACTAAGTCTAGCTTATGAAAACATATTCAGTCACCTTGAAGAGAAATTTTAGAGTCAAATTATTTGGATGGGAAATGTACTTTGTTTCATAAACAAAATCTATTTGCTAACTTACCAACAAGTATTGGCCTCACACGCTTCTAAAATGGGTTTCCACAGTTTCTGCCTACCAAATCCACTCATTAGGCTTTGGTCAGCCTGGGGTTATAGTAGAAGACATGCACCCAGGGTGCCATACAGTGGAATTGAACTTAAAAGCATCTGGTTGGAAAGCAAACATCTTGTCCCACAGCCACACCTGGGCCTAGTATAGATAAATAAACTCTAACAGTTCAGTAAAGCATAAACTGTGGTAATTAAAATATCATCAATTAATCCTATTGAAGATTGAATCAATGCTGGAGCCTCTACATCAGTAGGTCCTCAATCAGGGGTCAGATAAATCAACTCTAGGATGTTTTTCTTTAAAGTTGAGTATTTTTCCATCATTCTCTTTTGCCAAACTGATAAGTTACAGGACATAAACAAACCAACACTGGTTGTCAAGCAGTGGGACACAAAGACAGACACATACGTATACATGACAAGCTTCCACACAGTTTCCATCAACCAAATTCACTCACAAAGCATTGGTCAGCCCAGAGCTACAGAAGACAGAATGCAAAACACTGTGGCAGAAAAGTAAGCTTTTTAACCTCTAAAAAAAAGGAGGGGGGGAAAGAGACAAAACTAAAGAAGAGACATTCCGAAAATATAGTACTGGATAGATGGAATGGTCACAGATGGAAAAACCTTTGATCATAGACACACTTCATCTGAGAATTCAACAACGACAACAACATTAAAATTGAGATCAATACCTTTTCTTTTTGCTCTAACATCCATTTTCCATGGTGCCATAAACTAAGGATTATACACAATCACGTTTTCACACTCCGCAATGGCTGTTAGCGGTCCAGCTTTGTAAGGCAGAGAATGGGGGAGTGGTGGTGGTGGTGGTGGTGGTGGGGTTTGCTGACACAAACCGACCAATCATAAGAGTCGGTGTGTGACAGAACAATGCCTTGGAAAAATACCCCACTGGAATAAAGACAGCAATTTACTCCTGTACAATAGCAATTAAAAGCAAAAACCAGAATAACCTTGGTGTGAAATTAAATAAATAAGTGGAATTATAAAGAATAGATCTAAACAATATCCAAAAGTAGATTTGCATATGAAATCCAAAACATGAAAAGAAGCAAAGAGAGCCACCATATTTAATGGTGGTTAATAAGGGGGTGGATGTATGGCTGTGTGGTTATGGTGAAGCAGCTCACTTTTCAGCCATGTGGTTTCAAGTTCGGTCACAGTGTGCAGCACCTTGGACAAGTGTCATCTACTATAGCCCGAAGCCAACCAATGCCATGTGAGTGAATGAGGTAGATGGAAACTGTGTGGAAGCCCAGTGTGTGTGGGAGGTGAGGGTTAGTCCACATTGCTTCATAAGGAGTATAAAGCCAGTTTCTCTGTCTCACTGGCATATATATATATATATATATATATATATATATATATATATATATATATATATATATACTCCATCCTGGACAGGGCGCTGATCCATTGCAAGAACACTTGTTTCTACTGAGTGGATAGAGGCAGCATGAAAAGAGTAGGGGTTCTACTCCTACTTCTAGTTTGTTGGTAGTAGAATAAATTGCATAGGGGTTTTTTAAGATTTTGAAATCCCTAACTAGCTTTGTCCCCTGCCCCCATCGTTTACAGATGTAAACGCGTGTAATAACAGATAACAGCTGTTCCCCAAATATAGACATGAATCATACACCCACTCCACAACCTCCATGTGTAGATACGAAAGGAATCACGAAGTCCTTATGTTAGTTAATCGTAAGACTTTTCTTCGTGCCAACATCTTAAACTGATGATATCACATTCGTTCTCCTTAACATTTACACACACACACGCACACACGCACACACACACACACACACAAACAAGTGCGTCAAAGAAATAAATAATCTGTTCTAGGATTTGACATTTTATTAAACGAGGTCATTTCTTCTTGTAGTCCTGGTGGCATTCACGTACATACAAACACAAGCACGTGCTCCAGCATGGTCTCAAACATGATAGCTAAGAAAAATCAAAGAACACATAAACATACAGAGAACATGTACACATATATTGCAAATGCTATGCATACACAAAACAGATGCATGTTCCACACACGCTCCAGTATGGGCTCAGCTATTATCACTAGCAGAAACTTTAAAAAGAAACTGAAACATACGCAAGCATACAAGCAGCACATTTACGCTAACACTGCTTCACCCACAAATACATCCTCCACACATGCTCCAGCATGAGCTTAACCATAATGGCTAAAAGGAACTGAATGACATACAAATGCTTTGCTGTATGTGTGTCTCTTTGTTTATCCATCTTCACCCACCACCACATGACAACCAGTGTTGGTTTGTTTATGTCCACATAACTTAGTGGTTCAGTAAAATGGACTGATAGAGTAAGTACCAGACTTACAAAACAAAAAAGAGTATATATAGATATGTAAATGTGTATCAGGGTTGATTTGATCAACTAAAACTCTTTGAGGAAGGAGGTGCCCCCGCATGGCCACAGTCCAATGACTGAAACAAGTAAAACACACACACACACACGCATACACTGAAATTGTGTCACACAAACACACATCCATTCTAATAGTCATATTCCAAATGCTGCTTATATAAAATGAAGAAAGACAAAATTCTGAACACAGGGTTATTGTCTTACAAATAACAACACACAAGAGACTTAATACAACAATTAATTTTACCCCTTTCTTTTTTCTGAAATGTGGAGTTTTATATGGTTATAAAAAAAACTTCAGCTTAGAAAACAAATAAAAGCTTGTATTCAGACAAAAATAAAACCTATATATATATGAATGCTGTTGTTCTTGGCCTTAACCTTTTTGATAGCAACCCACCTGAGGCTGTCACTGGTTCTAAAACACAATCTTCATATTTTAAAGTGACCTAAATTTAAACGTTCCATCAAAGCTTTCATATTAATTTATGTCCCAAACGCCTGCCTAATGAATGACAAAGTTATTTCACTGAACTTTTTTATTATTTCCAGAATAAAATCTAAACTAAGGCAGATTGTAACAGAAGGGTTAAAAATCATCTAAATTAAAACATTCCATCAAAATTTTGGGTTAATTTATGGTCCACAAACCAGCTTAATTAACAACAAAGGTATTTCACTGAATTCATCGTTATTTTCAAAATTAAATGGCAGAAAAGCAGTCTGTTTCAACAGAAAGATGGTGACAAAAGGTTAGCACACAGTTCCAGGTTCAGTCCCACTGTGTGGAACCATAGGCAACTGTCTTCAACTAAACTGTCATGATGACCAAAACCTTGAAAGTGGATTTGACAGACGGAAACTGAAAGAAGCCTATTGTGTGTGTGTGTGTGTGTGTGTGTGTGTATACGTATATCATCATCATTATTGTTTAACATCCTCCTTGCATGCTGGCATGGGTTGGACAGTTTGACAGGAACTGGCTGGGTAGGGGTCAGCACCAGACTTCTGTGTCTGTTTTGATTGAATATGTGCTAGGCTTACACAAGAAAAAGTGCTGGGGTCAATTTGTTAACTAAAATCCTTCAAGGCAGTGCCCCAGCAAGGTCATAGTGGCAGGATGTACTTTCGACATTGGTCTTAAAAAACTTGCTTACATTACACACATAAAACACGTCTCTTCACTTTGACCTTGTACCAAAACTTTTGTTGAAAATTCTTAGCAAGACGTGAATACGTATCTATTATTGACATTTACCATTTTGTGCAAATACTCAAGAATCTTTTTCCCTCCCACGATTTCATACGATTAGCACATGACATGGTTGTATCAAGCACAAAAAAAGAAATTTAAAAAATAAAAACAAAAAAAAACACAATAAAAATTTCTTTAAATAAATAAAACTAAAAATAGAAATTAGGCATGTTGATAAGATAAACATCAAAGAAGTAAATAAAGGAGGGTGACGGGGGGGGGGGGGTGCAATAAGAGCACCCGTGGTTGTGTGATCCAAGAAATGTACTTTTGTAATTCCATGGTGCTAAGTTTGGTCTCACAACTCTGTAATCTTGAGAGACCAGTTTCATGGAAGCTGCACATCAAAACTGCATCTTTGTCATCCATTGCCATTATCTTACTAAGATATTTGTCTCAAATGTAAAATGATAATATAGGCCAGCAATTTCAATTACATCAACCCCAGTATTCAACTGGTACTTATTTTATCGACCCCGAAAGGATGACGATGATCCGAGTAAAACTAAACAATAAACAGTTGAAACAACAGAACAGACAATGACTATTATCATATGGCAATGGTATGTAACAGTTGAGAGAGACAGAGAAAGAGAGGAAGATAATATCACAGCACTTGGTCCATTATCATTTTAATTCCCTCACTGAAATAAGGTTAGACTAATCAGCTTAAGCACGCTGCTGCTGCCGCTGCTGCTGGTGCCGCCCAGGCTCGTTCATGCTTTTGTCATCTCCATTCAAATCCACAGAGTCAGTTGCCTCCAGTCGTTTTATATGTTGTTTGATTCCCAGGCCAGCACTGATTGTGCAAGTCCCAGGATCAAAGACAATCCACTTACCATTCTGGTAAAGTAAATGGACACAAAGCAAAAAATTAAATAGAAGAGGAGGTAAAATGCCTTCTTGAGAAACACTGACAATTCTTCCACCGTTCTTCTGCCAAGAGCTTGACAATGTGCCTATTTAGACAAAGTTCTATTGACTTCCTGCCTGATTAATTCAAGATCATGTACACAGAGAGAGGGGAGGGGGAGAAAGAAAGAGACAGACAGAAGAAATGGGGGGAAGGAGATAAACAGCAGAGCGAGAGAGAAAGAGAAGATGACCTAATTAATTAACAAAACAACTGGTTATCACCATCATCATCATATTTTTTTTTTCACCAAGCTGACAGGGACTGGATGAACCTCACAGCATCTCACTATCTGTCACAGTGTTTATGCCATCTGGATGACTCAGCCACAGAGAAAACTTGCCAATCTTTGTTGCATGTGCAATGATTTAATGCCCTTCCTAGCACCAACCCCTTCACATCATAGACCAGGTGCATTTTACCATACCACCAGCACTAGAGAGGCTGACTATAACAAGATTTAAGAGTCAACCATTATTTTGCATCAGATTCAGTTTCTGTTGCAGACTTACCATTATTCTGCACTCTGAGCAGCAAACATTTCCTGATCATTCAAGCAGCCCATTAAATTTTTCAAAATGCCAAGAACTTAACATACAAAATAATCAGATAAACTTGGCAATTATTTTGAAATACTATGTGTGTGTGAGTGTGCACGCATGTATGTGTGAGTGTGTCTTTGTATTGTATTTGTCTCTTACCCACCTCTTGACAACTAGAAGTTTATGTTCCCATAACTTAGTGGTTTGGCAAAAGAAACTGTTAGAATGAGTACCAAACTTATGAAAAAGGAAAGTATTGGAGTCAATTTGTTTGACTAAAACCTTTCAAGGCGGTGCCCCAGCATGGCCACAGTCCAATGACTGATAAAAGAATAAAAAAGATAAAAGAATAAAAAAGATAATGTAAATATTATGTTTAATACTTCAATAGGGAAACATTCTTTTGTAAAGTGATTCGCTAAAAAGAATAATAAAATACAACAAACTAAAATAGACATATTAGATCTCATTCTACAAAGAATGTTTATTTCCTTGGCATTATTCATTAAGGGGGGGGGGACAGAAAAATACAAAAAAAAAACTTCAAAAAAAAATTCTTGGAATAAATTGCACAGGAAAAAAAAATTATACTCCTAAAAAAAACTCAAAAGCCAACACAACCAATAAACTAAAATTTAAATTTAAATATATATATATACACATACAAGTTTCAGGTGTTTATAGTCAAGCTATATATAGATGTCTCTCCACAGGAGAACTAAACTTAGAAAGCTTACTAAGACAATAAAATGTAAAAATAAAACATAAAGTTACTATATATAGCGCACCTCTGCAAGCATTTAGGATTTCCAAATATTTCTGGATCATTATTTGAGATGAAAGATATGTGCAAGTTTCTTTCCAGACAGGAAGTGAATTATCTAGGTCTGTTGCTAACGAAACTGATACCACAATTAAAAAGTGATGATGACAGGTGGATAGCATGGCAATTGTACCACAGCCTTTTTGGAGTCTATATAACTGCAGAGGGCATTTAAAATAGATAATAGTGGGTGTGTGGGTTCGGTGATGCAAACAAGAAGATAGAAGTCAAAAACATGAGTATATATTATTAATCAGCAGATGTTACAGAGTGACTCAAAGGCCAAGAATCTTGTGCATCGGCACTTGGCAATTGGAATTTATCAAGTGCCAATGCACAAAACTCTTGGCCCTTGAGTCACTCTGTAACTGAAGCCAGTTCTGTTCTCACAGCATCAAACCAGAGGAAACAAGACTCAGTGCTCTGAGAAGTAAAACAAATAATAATAATAACAATATTTGGCTGCTGCTTCTAGCACACCCAGTGACCACATAGAGGCTCCCACATTGAAGGTATGTGGTAAATAGGTTGTAATATATTGAAAGAGATGCGATTAGTGGAAGATTGGTTGTAATTAAGACAACAGTGGTTGAAATTAGTTCCTGGATGATACAATGAACACTGACTTGACAACAAGTATGTAATTAGTTTTGGTCAAAGCTCGTTTAACTGATCCACACTTAGAGCAGAAATGTTTACTTTCTTTTTTATGAAACAATGTTCTTTTTATGGATTTTTTTTTCTTCATAGTTTACATCTCACCCTGTCAAAAGGGTGTCCGATGTCTCAGAAATGTGAGTAAGTCTCTTCTACTATAACCCAGGACTGACCAAAACCTTACGAGAAGATTTGGAAGACAAAAACTGACAAAACCCCATTGTGTGTGTGTGTGTGTGTGTGTGTGTGTGTGTGTGTGTGTGTGTGTGTGTGTGTGTGTGTGTGTGTGTGTGTGTGTGTGTTAAGGTTTAGCTTTTATCATCATCATCACCACCATTGTTTTAACATCTGCTTTTCCATGCCTGCATGGGTCAGACAGTGGTGATAATGGTGATGATGATGACAGTTCTGATAGTGGTGGTGATGATGATGATAGTGATTATTATAATGATGGTTATGTTGACAATGGTGGTTATGATGTTGATGGTGATGATGATGGTTACAGATGGTGATGATAATGGCTATGATGATGGTGATGATGACAATAATGATTGTGATGTAACAATGATGATGATGTTTATGATGATGATAAAATAACATAGCTATACTTTCGACAGGAAGTTCCCTAAAATAACCTTACTGATCCACAGCCGGGGAGGGTGCTCTTTTCTTTTTTCTTCTTTTTTATATTCCCCATAATCTTTAATTAAGACTTTTAATTTATTTATCCAAGCCAACTTCCCGCTAGTTCCATTTATACCATTTTTCACCACAACATGAAAAAATAAAGAAAAAGCCAAAAAACACTCTGCAACATAAAAAAAAGGAGGAAAGAAGTACCAAAAAAAAAAAAGAAACTAAAAAAATCACTAACACAGCAAAAAAAAAAGTTTCATTAGAAGAATTTTCTTTTTTCTACCTCTTAGTCAGAGAGGAAGTGTCAACACTAATAACCTTTCTTCGCAATATATCTATTGGTGCAGACAGAGCTGCGTGGCCATGAAGTTTGTTTTCAAACCATGTGGTAATGGGTACAGTGTCACTGCATGGCAACTTGGGCAAATGTCTTCTACTATAGCCCCTGGCTGACCAAAGCCTTGTCAATGGATATGATAGACATAAACTGAAAGAAGCCCATCATGTATATTCATATGTGTGTGTGTGTGTGTGTGTGTGTGTACATGAGAGAGAGAGAGAGAGAGAGAACCCTTTTTTAGATGTCACCTGGATTTTGCAAATGAGCATCATTGCCATACGAGCAATGTCGTTCATTTCTAACCAGTCTTCTGTGGAAAACAGGTCTGATCAAGGGGAAATATTCCCTTGTCTGGAAACTAGTGAAGGTTGGTGACAAGCTGGCCATCTGGCCCTATAGAAAAGTCATGATTATATATATATACACACACACATCACTATATATCTATATATATGTGTGTATGTATAAATATTACATTGTATCTATTTACATGTAGCACTTCCAGTACAAGTACCGATGCCTAACAAGCTTAAACGCTAAGTGGACTTCACAAACACAAGTGGTGTATATATGTACAAGAAACCATTTTCTTAGTATTTCTTTTTTTAGTCTTTTTGTTTGTTTGTTTTTTCAGCAGTCGGCAAATGTGTGTCTGCCTGTGCATGTTTTTTTAATGAACTAAAAAAAAATAATACTAATAATTATATAGATTACAAAAACAGAAATTATTTCAGTCACTCTTTGCTCCATAGCTTCCTCACAGGATTCCTCTTGCACAGATTAAAAAAGAGATTGCAGATTATTATGCAATATATAAGCACAAGCATAACTGTGTGGTTAAGAAGTTTAACTTGCAGCTGTGTGGTTTCAGGTTCAGTCCCCCTGTCCAGCACCTTGAGCAAGTGTCTTCTACTAAAGCTCCAGGGAAATCAATGACTTGAGAGTGAATTTCATAGACAGAACCTATGTTAACGCTGTGTGTGTGTGTGTGTGTGTGTGTGTGTGTGTGTGAGAGAGAGAGAGAGAGCATAAAATCATGAGGTATGAAAGGTGAATATATATCTAACATGACATACATGGAAGTACCGGGGTTAAATAAATATATCTTCTCCTCTCATACATTATGGTTTTATATATTGCTAATGAAATAATTGAATGGTGCTTTTTATGTGCCACCACCATGGGAGCCAGTGAGCCGGCACTGGCAACAGTCACGCTCAAGTGGTGATGTAAAAAAAAAAAAAAAAGTAGGGCAAAATATCTGTATATACATATAAGCAATGTGGGACAACAATTATTTATATTGTGTTTTAATTTTACATTAATTTTCTTTTTCTGTAATTATGTAATTTCAATTTTTCTCTTAGGTTTTTTGGGGGGGGGGGGGGAATCTTCTGGGTTTTGGTTATCTTTATTTCTTACTTGATTCAATCTTTGGACTGCATTTTAGCCAAGCAAATTGACCCCAGTGCTTAATTCTTAAGTTTGGCACTTCTTCCATAGGTCCCTTTTGCTAAATTGCAAAATTATAGGGATGTAGACAAACTCCCACCAGTTGTCAAGCAGTGATGGGGGGTAAACACACACACACACACACTATGATCTTACATACAATTTCCACTGACCAACCCCAATCTCAAGGCATTGTTTGGCCTGAAGCTATTGTAAAATACATTTGCCCAAAGCACTCTGCCATGCAAAGGAACTGACCACCCCCAAACTGCATGGCTGAGAAGTGATCTTGTTAACCACACAGTCAAGCCTACACTTCAAATCACAAACAACAATTATGAAACAAACACTGTGTCTGTTTCTGATATTAATCCTGCTTCTTCGCTGGCTGGCGTAACTAATGAGAACTTAATATCAACTGTGTTAGAAATTTACCATGATTCATAATAGGAAGGTCCAACACACACACACACACAAAGAGGAAAACCCAGAGCTACACAGCATACACACACAAATACATACATATATCCATATGCAAACACATTTCCTGATGTTTGCTAAATACAATAGTAACAAAAAAGTGAAAAAGAAATACCAAATAAATAACATTATATATATATATATATATATATATATATATATATATATATATATATATATATATATATATAAGTATTTATGTGTGTCATGTTATTTTTGTGAATTTTTATGAATTGTCGCTTCACTGATTATTGGGTATTTGGGTTGGTTGGTTGGTTGGTTGGTTGGTTGGTCAGATAGGGGGCTTGGTTTTGTCATGTTCCCTGAGATGACATCATAATCATGATGATGTCATTAATCTCTTCCCAGACTTTGCAAGGCCACTCTTAAGTGAGAGTCATTTAGGATTAATAGAGCAAAACAAAACAAACAAGAACAAAAATAAAAAAGGTTTTTTTTTCCTTTTCCTTTTTCCTTGCTTTATTTATTGAAGCTGCCCACACCTCACCTGCTGTGGATTGTAGCATACCTAGGGTTCAGAAGATATTTCCTGGCCAGGTTAGCTGTACTCAGTGACAGTATCCAGCAATGGATGTTTAGTTCTGCCGCCTACAGAGTTAGCAAGAGCTCTAACACACACACACATTTACACACGCATACACACAAACACATACAGACACACACACACACACACAGCAACCGAATCTACAGGCCATTTCTTTGGATATTGACCAGGCCACTTGCATCCTAGAAATATTTGGCAACCCAAAACCATGTGGTGGGGAAGTGATTTAACCACACACATCTGGATTGTGATCTTATTTTACTAAACCCTTCTAAACTCTTGATTTTTTCCCCAAAATTATTTTAAACATACAGTCATTGTATTTCATGAAGAATAGTGTTATGAAACGAATCAACCCATTTGTCATTATTTACCATCGTGTTTCTGTTGAAATACAGTGCTTTTGTTGCAATAAATTTTTTGAAAATACTGAAGAATTTAGCAAAATAACTTTCTTTATTAAGCTGATGATTGGAACATAAAGAAACATAAAATTTTGATGGAAAGTATTAATTTAGATCACTTTAACCCTTTTGTCATATTTCTTATAACATACACAACCTTTGTTTCAATTAATTTTTGAAAATAATGAAGAATTTAGTCAAATATTTTGTTGTATGTCAGGAGGGTCATTATGCCATTATAAACACACCCACTGGTTCTATTTCACTTCTTTTTTTGTGTTAATTGGCAACCTCATCAATGACATGACCTTTGCCACTCCAAGTCTGCCTCAGATAACTTTGTCGTTATTAAGCTGGCGTTTAGAACATAAATTGCTTTCTACTATAGGTATAAGCCCTGAAATTTTGGGGGAGGGGGCTTGTCAATTATACTGTCCCCTGTGCTCAATTGTTACATATTTTATCAACCCCAAAAGGATGAAAGGCAAAGTCAACCTTGGGAGAATTTGAACTCAGAATATAAAGATCCAAAAGAAATACCACTAATTTTACCCAACATATCAACGATTCTGCCAGCTGCCACCTTGTTTTGAACATAAACCAACATGAAATTTTCATGTAAACTTTTAATTCAGATCACTTTAAGGCAGGAAGTTTGAATCAGCAAACCAGGGGTGGTGCCAAGCAGGTTGGTATTCAAAGGGTTAATAAATAAAAAAAAATTAAAAAAAGGAAAAAGAAATCATTCCCCAAAATCTCAGAAAAATCTCTCACCCGTTGCTGAGTCATTCTTGCTAATGCGATAGGCATTCAGATCTTGAAGTTCCTCGCGGAGTTCGGTTAATTTGTTATTCGCTCGCTTTACAAGGCTGTTGATGTTGGATAAGCTTTTCTTGTCTGTGCTCACCTCCCGAAGGCGTTCAGCACCTTCTTTAATTTTCATCTCTTTCCGAATTTCTTTCTTCAAATTCTCACACGCATGATCAAGATGCTGCTGGATGCTGGCATCGGAGAGATCGGCTAAATGATATCGAGCTTCTAGGTCAGCATGAGTATTTTTGGTGTAACCTCCCTGCAGAAGAACAGAAAAAAATAATAATAATAATAAAATAAAATTTAGGTAATGTGCATTGTAATTGGATCCAAAGAGTAAATGAAAAATTACAACAGCCTTGAACCAGTTTACAAATATATATATATATATATATATATATATATATATATATACATATATATACAGATGTGTATACACACTCACAAATCCACCTCCCTTGAAAATTGATGATAAATGGTGAACAGGCATAGGAGTGGCTGTGTGGTAAGTAGCTTGCTTACAAACCACATGGTTCCGGGTTCAGTCCCAAGCGTGGCACCTTGGGCATGTGTCTTCTACTATAGCCTCAGGCCACAAATTTTATGGGGATGGGTATAGTTAATTTCATCACTCCAGTACTAGACTGGTACATTTATCTTTGTTTATAATGCTTTTTGTTAAAACGACAATAAAAAATTTAAAAAACTGTTTAATGAACCGGAGTTCAACTCAGACCCTCAGGTAACATTTAACATAAGACCACAAAGCATTTTGTCAATCACTCCACCAATTATTAAAATTGTTTCAGAACAGCTGGAGGTGTATTCTGAAATGTTCTTTAACTTGTTTCAGTCATTTGGCTGCGGCCATGCTGGAGCACTGCTTTAATTGAATTTTACAGAATTTCTCCTACATATGGTAATAAACACGGTGAAGATTTAATTTTGTCCTAAAATAAGTATTTCAATGCCAGAATTGGTTTTATCTGATAAATAAGGAAAAAGTTAGACTTGGCTTGCTGCCTCTCTGGGCCGTAGCCAACATAACCATAACACCAGCACCACCAGTAGCAGCAGCAACCCCCCACCACCAGCATCACAGCCACCAGCACCACCATCATCACCACCACCAGCACCAGCAGCAGCAAAATAGGAAATCAATATGAAGAAAATGATACTGTTTTATCTGAAATAACCTTGGAAGAAGAGCAGTGATGCAAAATTTGAAATTCATCTGTGCAAAGAGGGTCTAATGAAAGTAGTTTGAAGAAAATGTTGCCAATGGCAACCATGTGTCATAAAGAAAAAAAAAAAAAGAACTGAACAAGGAAAATTGATTTACAAATTCCTTTGACTTGACTAGAACGTTTGTCTGTCATCTCTTTTACTTGTTACAGTCATTGCACTGCAGCCATGCTGGAGCACCTCCTTCAAGGGCTTTACTCAAGCAAATTGATCTCAGTACCTATTTCTGCATTGAAGCCTGTTTCTTATTCCAAGAGTCTCTTTTGCTAAACTGCTAAGTTATGGGGGATGTAAACAAACCGACACCGGTTATCAAGTGGTGATGGGATTGACGATCAGATCAGACATCGGAAACCAGGCATTGTTGTAGTGAAGAAAAAAGAAAAAACATGGCATGTATCGGAGACAACAGGATCTAAGAGAAAGGAAAAAGTGCAACTGTACAACTACAACGATTTGAAGTGGGGAAATACACAGGTTGTGGTCAATGAAGAGAGTGGACGTGATGCTAATGGTAATTGGTACGCTTAGAAGTATCAGCACTCAACAGCCGAAATGGCTTCTTTCAGTTTCTGTCAACCAGGTTTTGTCACAAGGTTTTGATCAGCCTAGGGTTATAGCAGAAGATACTTACCCAAGGTACCATGCAGGGGGACTGAACCCAAAACCACATAATCAGGGAGCAAAATTCTTAACCACACAATTACATCCATGCCTACACACACGCACACACATGTATTGTATACATAGAGATTATATATATATATATATATATATATATATATATATATATATATACATACAGGCTTCCACAAAGTCCTCACGATTATAAAGTTGTAAGCAATTATCAGTTTACTAGAGACAGGATCAGTAACAATACACTTTGACTAAACATAAATTATAATATAACATTTAAAATTCCCACTTACACAAATATTGTTAAATTATCTTTTCCAGATCTTGTCTGCAGTAGAGCGGTTAACATGAAACATTGCGAAAAGCATCAATTTCATAGTATAAATAATTCTTTATAATTTTGGCAAAAGGCCAGCAGTTTTAGTGGTGGTGGGCATGTTGATTACATTGACCCCCCCCCCTTCCCCCAGTATTTGACTGGTATTTTATTTCATCGACTGCAAAAGGATACAAAGCAAAGTTGATCCCACAACAGGATTTTAGCTCAGCCCACAAAGAGCTGGAAGCAATGTTGCTAAGCATTTTTGCTGAGATAACAATTTTATCAGCTTGCCACAACAATAATAATAATAATAACAATAATAATAATAATAATAATAATGATGATAATAATTTCTATTATAGGTGCAAAGTCTGAAATTTTCTGGGGGAGGGAGCTAATTGACTACATTGGCCCCAGAGTTGAACTGTTCTAATTTTATCAACCCCAAAAGGGTGAAAGGCAAAGTCAATCTTGGCAGGATTTGAATTCAGAATGTAAAGCGCCAGAAAAAATGCTGATAATTATTTTGTCTGAGGTGAGAATGATTCTACCAGCTTGTTGCCTTCGTTTAATATTTTGGTAATATAAGCATTTTATTTCAAAACACCCAGCTTGTCCACTTTCATTGTTACTGGAATAGAATTCTTCAACCACCTCCCAGACATTCTTGGCTCAACTAAAAATACTTGACACACCACCAACCGTTTCCTTCTTCCTTTTTTCGTCACGAAACAAAGCCATTCTCCAATGACATGTAGGACAATTGTTACATTTGCCTTTTGACACCATCTCCTCCTCATCCTCCAACATTCTTTTCCATTTCCATAAGGGGCAGTTCACAAGATAAGAAGAGTTATGTACTCAACACTAGCCAACTTGCTTTTGCCATTTGTCCCTTGTGGTAACAAGGTCAGCAGCTTCATTACATCTTATATTACATCCGGTTAAATCGCCATTAATTAGATTATAAAACATACATCTTTCACACAACTCCTCCAATAATGCTTTGCATGGCTCAAATCAATGGTCAGTAGACTATTTTACTATATTTGTTGGCAATATTAAGGTAACACATTTTTTTTTTCCCACAGAAAAAAAAACGAAAAAAAGAGAAAAGAAAGGGGAACAGTCTCAAAAATCACCCCAGATCCTAGGACTCTCATATGCTTTAATTCACTGGAAACTTCTTTTTTTCCTGAAAATACATTCCCAAAATTGGGGTGCGTCTAATATCCTGTGCATCTTTTATGCCATCAAACACATACATAACACACACACACACAAACACACACACACACAAACACACACACACACGTATGTATGTATGTATTTGTGCCTTCAGTTTCCATCTACCAAATCCATTCACAAGGCTTTGGTCAGCCCAGGGTTTATAGGCTTGTGCAAGGTTACCATTCAGCGGGACTGAACCTGAGATCATGTGACTGGGAAGCCAACTCCTTCACCCCACAGCCACACCCATAATGTGCAAAGACCTGCACAGGATGGAATTAAACGAGATGAGTACAACATGCTGCATGTATAACATTGAATCATATATGAATGTCAGAGTGCCAGCAGGGGGGGACATTGAAAGCCATCAGTCGCTCCGATGCAAGGTTGGCAGTTAGTTGCACTGCTAATATAGAAATAATGTGATCTGAAATGGTATAATACGTGTAGTGGAATAAATGCCATGTTTTGTCTGTCTGTGTGTCAAAGTGGAAGGGGCCCACGACAGTGAGAAAGAAGTAAACCGAACAAAGCTTTAATGGAGAATATAATAATAATAAGGATAATGATAATAATAATAATACGACGTCTATGATTGAGATTTGGTGCAATGTGTATAAATGAAGGCAAAACCAAACCAAAATAATAACAATTTGATGAAGTGGCAAAAAAAAAAAAGAAAATCTCCTGAAACAGCGTGTGAATAGGAGTCTTAGAATCTGCATTATCAAACTTTAGAATGATATTATCAAATAAATGTTGAAGAAAATAAAAAGCAAAATCCCTAACTGGTATACGACTGACCTTGTAAAAATAGAGCAATACTAAGAGAAAGAGAGAGAGGGGGGGAGGGGAAGAGAAAGGCACATAGAGAACAGAGAGAGAGAGGGGAGGAGGGTGAGACAAGCTGAGAGAATCATAGAGAGGGGGAGAGACAAAGAAAGAGAGGTAGAGAAAGAAAGCATTACGAAATGATCACCCCCCCCCCCTGGTTTCACGAGTTGTTCAACACACACACACATAATTTTTCTTGAAGCAAGCAGGTGATTGATTTAAGATTGAAAACTGCAGCAGAGGCAGAATAGGAGTAATGGCATCACTGCCGCAATAACTAATAAATGAGAGTATGAAGGAAAAAAACCCCAAAAGAATAAATCAAAGACGAAGATTTGGTAGGGGTAAGGGACACATGCATGTGTGTGTGTGTGTGTGTGAGAGAGAGAGGAGAGTATGTGTGTGTGTGCATGTGTGGAGGTATAAGTATGTGTGAGTCCATGTGTAAGTGCATACGTGCATGTGTGTATAAGTCCATGCATGCACATGTGAGAATGAGAGAAAGTGTTTGTGTGCAGTTGAGTGGGAGCAAGGGTTAGCTACGACAGAAGTAAAAAAAAAAATCACAAAAGTTGGGGAGGGAGAATGAATGTTGAAACTGGCAGACACCTTGTTTCCAGCCTTTATAAACTGAGAGTTTATAAATGGATAGCAAGCATGACTGTACAGTTACAAAATTCATTTTGCAAATAACAGTTTGTCATTATCAAGCTGGTGCTTGGAACATAACATTTTCACGGCAGATTTTAAGTTAGATCACTTTAACTCTTTTGTTACCATATTTCAACTGAAATCTATTGTTTCAACGACTTAGTAAAGTAACTTTGTCATTACTATGCTAGTGTTTGGAACATAAATTAACATGAAATTTTGATTGAGTGTTTTAATTTAGGTTCTTTTAACTCTTTCTTTTACCATTTCAATTAATTTTGAAAATAAGGAAGAATTTGGTGAAATAATTTTGTCATTACTAAGCTGGTGTTTGGAACTTCTGGAGGACAAGGTGAACTTGTGATAGAAAAATGGAAATCAGTTACAGGTGAGTAGAGACATGTACATACCTAAATGCACATGTTTGTTTATGCCTGTTATTTTACAAATACCTGTGTATGTACATATAGTTGTGTGTGTATGTTGTTTGAATGTATGTGTCTGTGCATGTATTGTCAACACTGACCATACATCTGCACACATGGGAGCAGCTCAGGGCAAGACTTTCCTATGCCATCCATGCAAATTTCCTTCTTTCCACACCACAAATGTTTATACAAGGGAAAGGCCAATCCAAATTGGGTCAACACAGCTTGGCACCAGTGTCATTACAGGGGTTGCTGTCAGAACACAAAGGGCCAGAACAAATGCCACAAAGCATCTTGCTCCCCACCCACAAACAGTTCCACCAATCCACCATCTTGTTTGGTAATTTTTTTTTCTCAACCCCCTCCCCCAAAGAATAAAAGGCAAAGTCAAACACAGTGGGATTTGAACTCAGATACCAAAGTATTCTCTAAACAACTCAGCCAACATACTGCTGCAGTGAATCTACCCTAATTAAGGTCACCAAGGTAACAGAATCCACCCTCCTGCAATTTATTTGTGAGAAGAGCCAGAATACAATAGAAACAGATTGGTTCCGTTGGGCTCCCTTGGATGTCTGTAGTTATTCTTGTCTCAGGTGGTCTTCTTTGTGTGTTTGGAAAAGTCTCTTAGCATCTGATGAAATCTGGTGGCAAATATCACCAGATTGCCAACACTGGCAGGATACAGTGTAAACAACCACATACGGTAGCATATTGCCTCACACACACACACACACACATGCACTCCATCATGAATTCGTTATTGCTTTTGGGTGCTCCCATTTCTCCTGGGAGACAGAGGAGGAACTTTGCTCTTTGGAATCTTCTGTTTAACCAAATGAAATTAGGAATGATAATAAAAAAAAGAAAATTTTGGTGCAAAGCTATTTTAAAGAGATATTTTTCTCCCCCCACGAAACCCCACATCCCCATTTTTTATTGTTGAGGAAATTTTGGGGGAACTGATGGATAATTTAGATTAGAAATGGTTTGGGAAAAAAAATAACCAAACAAAAAGAGATGAAAAAAAAGATGAAATGTGAAATGGTAAATGTTTTCCTTTCCACTCAGGCCTTGTGGTTAGGGTGTTGCACTCATAATTGTAAGATTGCAGTTTCAATTCCCAGACCAAAACAGTGTGCTGTGTTCTTGAGCGAAACACTTCATTTGACATTGCTCCAGTCTACTCAACCATGAAATTAGTTCCACCAACAGCTGGGAACTTGATCCTATGATAGACCAATGTCCCAATCAGTCAGGAGGGAATTTTGTAATCTTAGTCACTTGTATGCAATGGAAGACAGAGCTAAGTCTAAGTTTCGAGTTCTGCGATCTATACAACAATTAACAATTAGCCATACGCATGGCTTGTGTGTGGAAAGAAGTTTGCTTCTAAACTACATGGTCCTGGGTTCAGTCCCATGGCATGGCACCTTCGGTGTCTTGTACTATCAAAGCAATGAGGGTGAATTTTGTAGATGGAAACTAGAAGAAGCCCGTTATATATATGCGTATGTATCTCTTTGTGTCTGTTTGTGCCAGCACCATTGCTTGACAACTGGTATTAGTGTTTAGGTTTCTGTAATTTAGCAGTTCAGCAAAATATATGAATAGGATAAGTGCCGGGCTGAAAAAAAAAAAATTTTTTATTTTTTAAATTTGTTTTCAAGATGCTCCAGCATGGCCACAGTCTAATAAGTGAAACAAATAAAAGATAACAGAACAGAGTAATATTTTGCTAATTACAGTCCATCCCCTTAGATGGAATTACACCATTTAAAAACGTGAGAGAATATTACATTCACACAAAGAGTGATAACAGTTGAATTATGAATACATGCCACACAGACAGCCATGGCCATTCCATGTTGTTTATAAATCTACAGCTGTAGATTGTTCAAATGTATCCTTTCTCAGTTAACACAAAAAGGGATATGATTTGAAGATTCATCTGCTATTTCTAGCAAACCAGGCAACCACATATGCTACCTAAGTGGTTCTGCTTATTCAACCGAACCATCCTTTTAGAAGATGAAAACTTCTCCCTTTTTCTCTCTCTCCTTCTCTATTTCTCTCTTTCATTCATTCTCTTCTCTCTTTCTGCCGTCCCCCACCTCTCTCACCTTTTCATTCTTTAACCAAATTTCTCAGAACACAGACCCTAAAACAAGCAGAAGAACCTTCCCACCTTCCTGTCTATTCCACATAAATCAGTAACCAGAGACAGTTCCGCAACATGCTGTTTTATATTACGTGTTAACGAAATTAAATGGATAAATGGAAGGAGAGGGGTGGGGGGAACGGCAGGTATCTGGTGGAACATTTTTCCAGTTTTGTAGGGTTTTTTTTTATTATTTTATATTATTTTTTTAAAATATGCAATCACATAAATATATCTACGGGTATATGTACACATGTGTGTGTGTGTGTATAATGCATGTGTATATGAAGTGAATTGATAGGGGTGGGGTAATCAGGGTGGAAGATATTTATTTTTGTAATTTAAAAAAAATTTTCTCCTTATGAATAATGCAATCAAATGTGTTTATCGGTATCCGTACACATATCTATGTATATATATGTGTGCATACATGTGTATGTGTGTGTATATATGTATCAATGCATGCATAAGATGTGTGTATGTGTCTATATTGATTGGGTGGGGGCAAGAGCAATTTTGTAGAGGAAGTGGATTAGGTTTACATTAATCGCGAACGAAGTCATTAACCTAACGACCAAGTATTGGCAATTTATTAACAGGTATGGAAAAGACCAAGTTAATTGATTCCACCAGAGATGTGTGTGTGCGTGTGTGTATTCATGCTTGAGTGACTGAGAGTGTGAGTATATATGCACATGAATATGCTTGTATGTGCATACATATGTGATTGTGTGTACGCATATGTTTGGGATAAAAGGTGTGTGTATGTGTGTGTGTGCTCACGGATGAGTGAGATAAAAAAAAAAACGTTGAAAAGTCATTTATATGCAGAAACAAACTGCCCTTTCACAAAGAATAAGGGACATGAAATAAGGGACAAAGAACAAAAATAAATAGAAAAACCGTCTGAGTGCAAATAAAGTAAGTGTTCATTTGAAACAGAAGGAATGTTTATCAGTCATGAAAACTGAATCTAAACCAACATTTAAGATGGTATGAAAGGGAGGGAGGGAGAGATAACGAGGGGGAAAGAGTAACAGGCATATAATGGGAGAGGGAGAGAGAGAGAGAGACACACAAGACGATAGAGAGAAGAAACCAGTTTAACAAGAGCGTTTGTTACAGCTACTGTAAATAACTCTATACTCCCACCACCACCACCACTACTACTACTACTACTACTGATTACAACAGAAGTTGTTTTAATATTTTATTGTAGCTAAAATATTGACCAGACTCCCTGCCTATCGCTGCTGTAAAACCAATCAAATCATCGACGTTATTGGTTTCGTTCTTTTGATGGTGTTTTGTAGCCGGAATCTGCCATTATATGCTATCGGCAACAAAAACTGACACTTACGAGACCAACATTGGGGAGTTTGATTTGCAATGTTCACCTTAACGTGCAGATAAGGGGATGGGGAGGGGAGGGTAAAAGAGAAAAGGGGAAATGATTACGGGGGGGGGGGGGGAGATGTGTCGCTGATGTGTAGAATTGGAATTTTTATAGACTTTCTAGAGGAAAGAGGGGGGAATGAGAGGAGGGAGAGAGAGAGAGAGAAACAGAAAAGGAGATACAGAGATAAAAAGAGATAGAGAGAGAGAGGGGGGAGAGAGAAAGAGCATTAGCAAACTGCTGTCCCTATTTTCACGGGTAGTTCAACACACACACCTAACTGCCCACCCACAAATACACTTGTGTAAGGTGTGTCAGTGACAATAATGAAGAATTGGAAATTTTCATTGATTTTATTCCACAAATAAACAACTGTGAAGAGGCACCATTATCGATGATGGATCTATTTTCAATGGAGAAGAAGAAAAAAATGGTTTTGTGATTAAGAAGTTTGCTTCCCAATCACAGGGTCTCAGTCCCACTGCCAGGAACCTTGGCAAGTGTCTTCTGCTATAGCCTTGGTGTGACCAGAGCCTTGTGAGTTGATCTGGTAGATGGAAACTGAAAGAAGCCCATCATGTGTGTGTGTTTCCTTATTTTGTCATCAAATAATGTAAATGAATGCCGTTCATTTCCAATATTTAGTGAAAATATGTTTGATGATGGGAAATATAACCTCACTTAGAACCAGGTAAAGGTTGGCAACAGGAGGAGCATCCAGTTGCAGAAATTCTGCCCCAGTAAACTTTGACATAAGCAAGGATGGAAAAAATGGATGTTAAAAGATTCCTTTACCACAGGATGATTCTATACCCACAAGAATCCCCAAATATACCCAATAACATTTAGAACTCTTGCAAACGGGAATTCTGTCTTCTTTTACTTATTTCAGTCATTGGACTGCAGCCATTCAGGGGCACTGCTTTCAAAGGTTCTCATCGAACAAATCAACCCCAGGACTCACACACAGAGTTAGTTTCTGCCAACCAAATTCACTCACAAGGCTTTGGTGGGCCTGGGGCTATGGTAGAAGATACTTTCTCAAGGTGGCGTGCAGTGGGATTGAACTCAAAATCAAGTTATAGCAAATCAAGCTTCTTAACTATACAGCCATGTCTATACCTATATTAAAAGGTTGGTCTTTTGTGGGGGAGGAGAGATTTTTTGTGTGGGGGGGGGGGACTTTTTTCTTTGTTTTTGTAGTTCAAAACTAAAATATAAAAGTGAAAACTAAAACTACAACAGTCAATCCACTTAAAATTTATGAAAAGCCAAAACAAACACAAAACTTTAAATAACAATAACAATAATAATAATAATCAATGACCTTTGAGATCAATATGGTAAAAGTTATCAATCATTTGCTATTTGTTCTCGTGACATTTCCTCGTTAGATTTTGCAATCTAAATTTTCAATAATTGAAGTAAAGAACTGAGAGAAGCTTAAATATCAATGAGTGTATCGTTATTGTTGTTGTTATTGTTATTGTTTTGATGGTAGATTGGAGTCTATGCCAAGATTATTTAGTTTCTTGTTGCAAAGCAATCCCCTCACTCGTGTGAATGGCAGACTGCAGATAGAGTGTAGAGATAAGAAGTGTTGGGGTGGGGGTGGGGCAGCGAAGAATGCACAAGATCTCAACTGATTCATGCCGAAAGGAAAGATCACAACTGATTCATGATGTAAGGAAAGCTGAGTAACAAGTTCAGGTAATTTTTGGAATCTGAGGAAACAACATCATGGTCTAAGTCTGCAATAATAAGAATAACAATGATAATAGTAATGGTTTCAAATTTTGGCACAAGGCCGGCAATTTCAGGGGAGGGGATAAGACAATTACATTACCCCAGTGTTCAACTGGTACTTATTTTATCAACCCCCAACAGAATTTGAACTCACAATGTAAAGACAGACGAAATACAACAAAGCATTTTGCCCAGTGTGTGAACAATTCTGCCAGCCCATTGCCTACTACTAATACTAATATTAATAATAACGATGATGATGATGATGGTTTCAAATCTTGGATCGGGACCAGCAGTTTCTTTTTTTTTTTTAGAGGAAGGGGAAATGCTATTCAATCAACCTCGAAAGGAGAAAAGGCAAAGTTGACCGCAGTGGAATTTGAACTCTGAACATAAAAATGGATGAAATACCTCATGGTTGGAAAGTAAGCTTCTTAACCACACAGCCATGCCTGAGCCTGACAACAATTCATTAAGATATCCTGCTGGAAAGTGAGCTGAACCTCATGCCTCGTTAATGTAACATAAGAAATAAAGCTGGTAATTAATCTAACACTCACTGACAAATTAGACAGAGCAACACTAACTTGCCATATTTCATGGTCTTAAGGATATTATAAATTAGCTTTAAAGCCAGTAATAACACTTTAACAGAAATACTCAATATTAATAATAATAATAATAATAGATCATATGATATTTACTCTTTCTGTGACAGCAACTGAAATCTTTTTATCATTCGTCTTTGATTTGTTTCAGTCATTGGACTACGGCCATGCTGGGGCACCACTCTGAACGGTTTGATCAAAAAAAGTCAACCCCAGTACTTTTTTGTGTGTCTGGTACTTATTGTATTGGTCACTTTAGCTGAATGTCCAAGTTATAAGGATGCAGCAAAACCAACATCTGTTGTTAAGCAGTGCAGCAGGGACCTTGGGCTAACAACAAGCTTGTGAGTGAATTTGGAAGATAAAAACTCTCGGGTGTCTGTCTCTGTGTCTTGACATCATATAGAGTCACTGTGACACACTTCCAGGCTGGCAACAGGAAAGGCATCCAGCACTAATAAAATCAGCCTCAACACATTCTGCCTAACACATGCTAACATGGATAAGCGGACATAGAAATGGTGATGATGGTAGTGAATCTAGAGAGTGTATTATGAGAGACGGTGTTTGGTTTTTTTTCTTCTTTTTTAAGCTAATAGGATATAGGTGTGAAGGAGATTTGGCCAGTTGCTATTTTTAACAGGCTTCGTGGTCACCAAGAGGTACATCTGTTGGTTTATTTTCTATGGAAAATAGAGTGGAGGGAAACATGGGAGAGATCAGATTTCAGGATGTGAGTCAGAGAGACATGCAGATCTAAGATTGATAAACCCTGACAGAGTGTACTACAATATGACCAGTGAAACTAACGTCATTCCAATGTGGAAGACTAGTTGTTAGGATGATGGGATGATTCTTTGAGTGGTGTCTTGACTATTAGCCAAGATACTTTTTTCACATGGATCCTCATTCTCCACCTCCTCTTCCTTCTCATCATCACCCTCTCCATCTAAAAGGAACTTCATCATCATCATCATTTAACGCCCGTGTTCCATACTAGCATCGGTGAGACGGTTCCACAAGAGCCAGCTAGGCTGAAGCCTGCACTGGACTTCTGTGACTGTTCTAACAGGATTTTTACAGCTGGATGCCATTCCAAACGCCAACCACTTTACAGTGTGGACTCGGTGCTTTTAAGTGGCACCTGTCAGTGCAGGTGCCACTTTTAAGAGGGGAGGAGGCATTGGAGGAGGTGATGATGAAAAGGTTATAGTGAGACAAATATAGTTGTCTCTAATAAGCAAATATAGACAACATACACACATACCGTATTTACTCATACATTAGTCATATTCATGTATAAATTGCACTCATGTGGGAGCTCAATGTATGTTCAAGTCAAACTTGTAGCAAGTCACACCCCTAATTTCTCATTAAAACGGGGTACAAAATTTTTTCTCTTCATACCTTTAGCTTTGTCCTGTGTAAAAGTCACATTCCAGGTTTTTCAGTTAAAATGAAGTTTAAAACAGTGCAACTTGTACATGACCTAATATCATATATATATATTGTCAAATAGTACATTACTGGTTAGGGTATGGGCAAATTGTCAATATTCTTTAACGGCAAGAGTTGGTGTGAAACCAATGGTAACACTGACTGGTTATAAGCGCTCACCTTATTACCTATACTGAGCATGCTTTTGTTCCTGACTTATGGACAACCAATAATTTCTACACACACACATATATACAAACCATATGCACACAAATATATACATTCATATATATATATATATATATATATATATATATATATATATATATATATATATATATATACATATTATGATTGACCGTTGACTGAACACTATTCAATTTTTTTTCTCCGTGTTTTTCTCCTTGTCTCCGTATTCTTTCTGTTGAAGAGCGTAGCTCGAAACGTCAAAGACTTTCCGTATTCCCGAGCGTCATACTAATATATACTTTTGTTATTTACACCACCTGTCCTCGTCTGTTGTTATTTTTTGTATATTCTCCCATATATATATACATACTTATATACATATATAGACATATGCACAGACACACAGACCTACAGCTTAGCCACCCCTACACACACTCTGATGGGGGTACTTAATTTCTTTCAAAAACTTTGCAGAAAGAATAAACCAGTATTTGCACGCACGCGCGCACACACACACACACAAAGAAAGAAAGAAACAAAAGATAAAAGAAGAAGAAGAAGGAAATAAACCAAACAAGCAAGATCTTTTCAGTAACCAAATGCTGAAATACATTATCAGACCCCTTTCAAGTTGGATGAAATTTGATAACAAACAAAAAGGAAAAGAAAGAAGATAAAATAAGCAAAGACTTCAGTTTACTTGCGGATAAAACGATTAAAGAAAGAAGAGCAAGACAAGAAAGCTTCTTTGCACCAAAAGTATACCCCCTTTCGGATATCTATATGTATGTGTGTGTGTGTGTGTGTGTGTGTGTGTGTGTGTGTGTGTGTGTGTGAAGACAAATTGTTAAAAATATCTAAATTTATGTTTAAACTGTGTTTGGTCATTAAATACTGTGCAATAAATATATGCATGTGTGTACACATACAGATATACATGCACACACACACACATATATATATATATATATATATATATATATATATATATATATATATATATATACACCACACATACACACCTCTACAGGATTGCCAATTGCTAGTGCATTATTTCTTGTAGTTTTGTTTTAAAGAAAGGAATAACTTCTGAGACCCACTGGCCCAGTGATATAAACAAAAAAGGGGCAGGGGTGGGGCAGGTGTCATGTAAGTTGAAAACAGCTTTTTTCATATCAACATAGCAGTCTTTTACAGTTTGTAAGGAACAGTTAGTTCATTCTCATCAATGTTTCCAGATTATTTCAGACTTATCCTCAAGATATGGAGTAGCGTTGGCTTCTGTTCTGACGCTTTTAAACTCTGTGGCTTAGGTTAACACAGACTCCACAGTAAGAATTCTGTTTATGCAGATGTTGCACCTAGAATTGGACTATTGGAGTGTTAATTCCTCTCTCTCTCTTTTACTCTCTCTTTTACTTGTTTCAAACATTTCACTGTGGCCATGCTGAAGCACCGCCTTTAGTCGAGCAAATCAACCCCGGAGCTTGTTTCGACCCAGCTAGCATCGTTCCCTCAACAGTGGGATACTGAACATCTGGTTTAGGTGTATCCTTCGCCGTAGATGTGTCTTGAAATCACCTGAGGAGACACATCTACACCAAGGGACACACCTAAACCAGATGTTCAGTATCCCACCCACGAGGTATCGATGCTGAGACTATACTTTGAAGGGAACGTACTTTACCGGCAAACTACCAGGTATATGCCATACAATTTATTACAATCTCCACGAAGCTCCAGCAGTGGGTGATTGGATCAACTGGAACCCTCATCGTCATAACCAACAGAGTCCCACGATATATATATATATATATATATATATATATTTCCCCACCTCTTGCTTTTATCTTAATTTTCTTTGAATGTCTTACAATACCATTTACCAAAACATCTAAACAATGCATTTGACAAATAAAACCAAAACAAAGAACAAAATAATATCAAGGATTAAAATGTTAAACCAATAAATCAATACTATAAACTATGTCATACACAGTCAACAACCACACACACACACACACACACACAATCAATATGACTATGACTAGGCCCATATGCCACTGATCCTCGACTTCTTCCATCAGATCACTGCTCACCTTTCACAGAACGACATTTTGCAAATAAGGCCATCACGCATGTTTTGCAACAAGAAAAAAGAAAAGAAAAAAAAAAGTAGGTCATTTTAATGAAACAGAAGTTAGCTTTCTACAGCGGTGGTTAAGAAGTTCGCTTTGCAACCTCAGTGTTTCAGGTTCAGTCTCACTGCATGGCACTTTGGCCATGTGTTTTTTTTTTTTTTTTTTACTATAGCCCCAGGCTGATCAAAGCTTTGTGAGTGGATTTGGTAGGCAGAAACTCTGTGTGTGTGTGTGCGTGTATGCGCACCTGCATGTGCACACGTCTTTACAGTTGTATTTGTCCCCATCACTGCATGACAGCCGGTGTAGGTTTGTTTATATCCCCATAGCTTTGTGGCTTTGGCAAGTATGGTCGTAGTCCAATGACTGAAATAAGTAAAAACACGATTCTATCCAGCTTGTGTGTCTCTTTTCCGGGGTGTTAGTGACCAGGCTAAAACCCACTGCTATGTGAAACCAATCGACTCAATAAGTTCAACTGCTGTGTAGAGTGAAATGTCTACTTCAATATATATATCTGTGGAATACTTCACTTTAACAAATAAGTAGCTCAGCTGATCAAACAATCATCACAAACTGACATAAGATCCATCATGTATTAGTGTAGAACATTGTATTTAAAATCTGGCTTCGTACAACTAGGAAGCTAAAGAGAGAATATAAAAATACATGGGACACACAGACAACAGTTGCATTCAAAGTGTCAAAATTTTAACCTCAGTAACCTCCCATGTATGTTGATGTAAAGAGGAGACTGTACAACACTAGCAAAAGCAATCTTTCAATGATGTTGATACTGTTGAACTCTTTCAACAGCAAATCTGCCAAAAACTACAACTTGCCCTATGACCTGAAACCATCAGTTTTAATGCATTCGGAATTAAATTAAAACCTTCAATATAATTTTATGTAAGAGCCTAATGCTAATTCCTGATTGAGCCGAGAGACAGAAGCATGGCTGTGTGGTTAAGAAACTTGATTCCCAACCATGTGGTCTTGGGAATGCCTTGTCACATGGAGGCTGAGTGTGTTTGTTTGTCCACTCTCGTCCTCCTGCCACACATACACACTGCTTGACAACTGATGTTGGTTTGTTTATGTCCCCATAACTTTAAAAAAATGTTACTGTAGTTGATTTGTTCAACAAAACAGTTCAAGGCAGTGCCCCAGAATGGCCACAGTCTAATAACTAACACAAGTGAAAGATAAACAATAAAACAATAAAAGAATAAAAGAATAAATGAAACAAAAAATTAATATTTCATCAAATCCCTCCAAATTCTTCATGATTTTTCAAACATAATTAAAAACCTCGGGCAGTGTGTATTTTATGAGAAGTATATGGTCTCGAAAGAGTTTAAGGACCCCCCCCCCCCCATGGTGAATGAAATAAGGGGCAAACTGTGAGGGGCTGCAAACCAAACAAAACAATCCAGTTTTAAATAAAACTGTACAATATAAAAAGCTGTTGGGAGGAGACTAACCGCACAGACACACCACCACAAAGAAGGGGAACAAGGAGGGGGGACAAACAGACAGACAGGATCTTTGCACTCTGAACAATGAAACACTGAACTTGGACACTTGGGGTATACCAGTAAGTCTGCGACTGCCATCTGCAAGGGTTTCTAAAGAAGAAAACTGTAAGGGGTTGGGCAGAGGGGGGAGCTGGAGTTATGCAATGGCAACCCTAACAACAGAAACAAAAATAGAGTTTATAATACAAACACGCACACACACACACACACACACACACACACACACACACACACACACACACACACACACACCATCACAACAGTTAGGTTATATTTGAAAGGAGAGGTAGGATCAACTCCCACTTTCTCAATCAACCTCCTCCTCCTAAAACCTTTTGTAAAAATAACAAATGAAATATGGAGCAAGAGGGAACATTTATGCTGTCACTTGACATACTAGAAATAGCAACCAAATCTTCCTCAAATCACATCTTACTGATTTAAAAATCCAAATTAAAAAAGAGAAAAAGAAAACAAAAAGTGTGAGAATCTATGTAGTCACTAGATCTGCTAGAAATAGCAGCCACATAGTTTCAAAGCTTCTTAACCACACAACCAAGTCTACACCATGGCTACATTATTAGATGGCTCACTAAAACCAGTTGACATTTCCCACTTGCAATGTCTTATTCCATGAAGAAAGAATAAAAAAAAAAAAGAAACCAACAAAATAGCATACATGGCTCAAACTACATATGACAATAAATCTTGTGGGGAGGGAAGGGGAATTAATAGCTGTCATCCACTTATCTCAACTACAGATATCCGAAGATAGAGCAGCAAATCTATGAGTCATTACAACAACAAGGAGGAGGAAAGTCTCGAGGGCATAAAATTTGGGGGTTGGGCAACAAAACACAGTAAGAATAGATTCTCATGATTTACAAAATAGGTTCTTAAAGTTATGACTACCTTAACACTCTCACACTCAGATACACTGTCAAATGTAACGTTTATTTATTCACATTGTTATCACCATCATTTAACGTCCGTTTTCCATGCTGACATGGGTTGGACGGTTTGACAGGAGCTGGTTAGAGACCAGCAGTTGTCTCTTGTGGTATGCTAAGGCTGGATGCCCTTCCTAACACTAACCACTTTACAGAGTGTGTTGGCAGCCTTTTACATGCCACTGGCATGGGTGCGCCTACACAGCACGAGTGCATTTCATGTTTTGAATATGCATTAACTTGTAGCTTTGAGATTTTGATGATGTGATTGTTTATTTTTAGGATATTGTAGGGTTGGTGTGAGAGGCTGGGCCTGGC